>NW_027169281.1:0-75000 GCF_036898095.1 Palaemon carinicauda
ATGGCCTCCAAGATGTTTATGTGGAACGTCTTGAATAGTGGAGACCAGGTACCTTGAACCTGTTTCTGGTGGGAGTGACCTCCCCAACCTTCCAGTGAGGCATCCGTGTGGATGTTGAGTGATGGAGGAGGGTGTTGGAGAGGAATGGACCTTTTTAGGGCCTTTTCTTCCGACCACGGCTTTAGGAGGCGTCGCAGTCTGTTTGGAAGCCGTCTCTTGAGGTCTCTTCGAGCGATGGATGCCGAGCGTCTCCAGACTCCCGCGGCATCCTTTAGCTGTGCACGAAGCACTGGGTTTGTCACTGAGGCGAATTGTAGAGAGCCTAGAACTCGTTCCTGCTGTCGTCTTGAAATGCGTTTGGATTTCAGTAGTCGCTTGACAGACCCTGCTATTTCCTTCCTTTTCTTCTGGGGGATGGAAAGGCGGTGTGACTGAAGATTCCAGTGGATTCCCAACCACTGAAACTTCTGAGCTGGAGAGAGGCGAGATTTTTTCTCGTTGATCTTGAATCCCAGGTGTTCTAGGTACTGGGTAACTTCGTTGCAAGACTTTGCACACTCTTCGGGCGATGGAGCCCAGACTAGCCAGTCGTCGAGGTAGGCCATCACCTGGACGTTTCTTAGGCGGAGCTGTTGTACTATGGCATCCGCCAGCTTTGTGAAGATCCGAGGGGCCACATTGAGGCCGAAGGGCATGGCCCGGAAGGCGTAGCTTTTCCTTTGGAGTCGAAATCCTAGGTAGGAGGAAGCGTGATGGTTCATTGGAATGTGCCAGTAGGCATCCGCCAGGTCTATAGAGACCGTGTAGGAACCTTGAGGCAGAAGGGTCCTTATTTGTTGAAGCGTCAGCATCTTGAATTTGTTGTTCTCTATGAACTTGTTGAGGGGGGATAAGTCCAGAATGACTCTGAGTTTGTCTGAGTCCTTCTTGGGAACACAAAACAGTCTCCCTTGGAACCTGGTGGACTTTACCTTCCTTATCACCTTCTTGTTCAAGAGGTCTAGAACATATTCTTCCAGAAGGGGGGTTGATTGTTGGAAGAATTGCTGGAAGATTGGGGGTGGTTGAGTCCAACTCCAGCCTAGACCCTTCTTGACGATGCTGTGTGCCCAGGGATCGAAGGTCCAACGATCCTGGAATTGGCGGAGTCTTCCTCCCACCGGAAGCACTTCATTGCTTCTGGTGTCCCGAGGACTTGCTGCCTCGGCCGCTAGCTCCCTTTCCTCCTCTACCTCTGGAGGGACGGCGAGATGCGTCTTTGCTTGCACCCCTGAATGAGCCTCTACCTTTGGCATGAAAGGTAGTTGATGGTTGCTCAAAGGCAGGGGTGAAGACCGGTGACTGTGACAACACCGGTGACTGTGACAACACCGGTTGGGGGACCAATTGAAAGGTCTGTTGTGGTTGGGCAACCACTTGGGAGGTAGCGGGTCCCGGAAACTGACGTCTTTGCTGACGTTGCTGGGGTTTTGACTTTTGGGGTTTCCTCTTAGGCTGAGGTCCGTCGTCCTGAGAGGGTTTCCTTTTCCTGGACATGCCCCACTTGTGGAGAAGGTTCCTATTCTCCGTGGCGGCTCTGTCAGTGATTTCCTTCACAAGGTCAGAAGGAAACAGGTGCTTTCCCCAGATGTTGGAGGAAATCAGCCTCCGGGGTTCGTGTTTCACGGTGGCACCGGCAAACACGAATTCACGACAGGCTCTTCGAGCCTTTATGAAGTGGTACAAGTCCTTCATTACCGTCAGTAAGTGGGATTTGGAGAGTACCATGTAGTGATCTGGTACTCTAGTGTCACAGGCCATAACTTCCAGTTGGACTTGATGAGAAAGAGATGCCGCAAGCCTCTCCTTCGTGTCTTGTTCCCGGCGAAGGAGGTGATCGTTGAGCTTAGGGAGGTCTTCATTAAACTGACGTCCGGCGACGTCAGGATCGAGCCTTCCCACGACGAAAGTATGTTGAACATCTTTCCAGTGTCGAGCGTCAGGGGGGGTCACGATGGAGAAGGGTCTGCACTCCTCCAGTGCAGGGCAGGGTTTCCCTTCTTCCGCCGCTTTAAGGCATGCAGCTAAGGCCTTTTCCAAGAATGGAAGAACCGCAGTATCAGGTGCAACGTAAGTAGGGTGCTTCTTGCTCAATGCCGGAAGCTTAGAGCAGGTAAAGCCTCTACTCTTGAATGCGGAGGCTAGCATAGCCTGGGCCTTTGCGAGATCGAACACTATCTCTTCCTTAGGTTCGGTCTCTTCCTTCGAGGCAGGTTCGGAACGAAGCCGGACGTAACAGTCCGGGTAGGCCTCAAAGCTTGGGAAGAACTCCACATCTTCCAAAGGGACCGTGCCGATCTTATCACTGACAAAGATCCTGCCGGTCGCAATAACCATATGCTCTGCATACCTCCACGGGTTGGCATGAGAGCAAGCAGGGAGATCCTTGACCGAAATCTTCTTCGGCTCTCTGGATCCTATCATCGACCTGATGGACTCCTGGTTCTCCTTCAGCCTGTCGTCCATGACGGCTCTAATCAGCCGGATCAGTTCTTGAGTGGAAGAAGAAGGATCCGGAGTCGAGGAGGTAGACGGAATAGACATTTCCGTCGGTGTAGGAGTAGGAGGGGGGATGGACGAGGGAGCAGCTTCTTGCTCCGACTCGGTGTATTCCACCTTGTCTTCGTCATCTTCGGCTCCTTGAGCCATAAGCGTTTTCTCCGTGTCTTCCGAGACATCCGAAATCTGTTCGTCATCTTCGGAATCCAAACGACACTCGTGCATGGACTGAGCCATGACTACATCAGGTTCCACCGTAATTTGGACAGTGGGGATCACGTCTTTGGGTACCACTGAGTCAGGGGAGGCCTTAGGGAACAATAGTGACCTCAGTTCTTCGGTGGCCAGGTACGGTCCGGTAGCATTTTTCTGGAAGCCACGCACCCACTTGCGCAGCTTTTCACGAGAAATGTCTCTAACCTCCGCTGAAGGAGGATTATGGAAGGCCTCAACTAGGTGAGCCTGGCAGACCGTACAATCCAGTGGATTCCAAAACTTCAAATCCCTTTTCTTGTGTGCACAAGGGGCGTGAGTCCTGCAAGCCGTATGCCCGTAAAACTGCGGGCGTTTCACAGCGCAGAAGGCGAAATCACACTTCATCTGCTCCTCCTGTGGAAGAAAGAGAAAATGAGTATGGGGGAGTCATAAGAATGGCTCTTAAACTAAGTTAATATTAATCATTAATTCTAACTTAATGAAGGTGTGATGCATAGAGAATGAAAATAGTAAAGGAGAACATGCTCCATGCATCTCGCCCGGCTGGTTACCATAAGCTTGGTCCCTGGATAATCCGAGTGACCGAGGGCACTGGATATAATTCCCTAGAATTCCAAGTATTTTGGAATTCCATGGAAAAAACCAAGGACAAGATTGGGACCGAATTCATTCGGTTCCCAGTTAAGGGCCAGAAGGCCTCATTTAAAAGGTAACTGCTTCTGGCAACCAGCCGTGCTAAGATGCACATAGCATGCTGGAATTAGAAGAATGCAAAGAGACAGCATGATCACTAATAGAGCAGTACTAGGTACTGATCTTAATAGCAGAAGCAGCTTATCTGTTTGCGATATAGGGCTATCATAGTCTTATGATAGCTACAGGAAGGGGGTGCAAGTATTCTTGACGCCTCCGGGGCATCCGGCAAGCCGCCGGCATGCCGGAGCTCGCTCCAGCATAGATTCTGGCATTAGGACAGACAATGTTCAAAGTCAGTCAAATACCAGGATGGCGGCCGCCGGCACAACGGCGGCACGCCGGCAGGGAGCGGCGGCTCCGGCAGTCGGAGGATGCCAGGTTGGTGACTGGGATAAGGATGGTTAAGGCTGTACCGGGTTGCCGGCAGTATATGCCGGCACTCCGGCGGTCGACCGGCAAGCGGACGACAAGCTAGGAGGAGGAGAGCCGCCGGTAGTAGCCGGCGGCAGCCGGCAGTCCCTCGGTACACGGGGGGCTGGCGGCAAGGTTAGGGAGAGTCACCAAATAGGAGGCAGGTATTGCCGACAGTAGAGGCGGCAAGAGACCGGCACCCGGATAGGGAGAGAGACAGGGGGGAGGGGGGAAGGGATGTAGGAAGTACTATCAGGATTCCAAACATCCCTCCCCCTCCCTGAGGGGGTGTACCCATGATAGAGGCAGGCTCTAACATCCATGAGCAGGGGTCACTAGGGACCGGGAGCAAGGTAGCCCAAGGGAGGGCTAGGGAACACCCAAGGGGGGGGGAGACTCCCATATGCAGAACTATACTAGTAACTAACCTTATAGGACACTATGAAGGTATGTGTACCAGAGCGGACTGCACAAGGAAGCTCGGGTAGCCCTACTATTCCACCCTAAGGAGGAGTTGTAGGACAGGGGACAGATGGGTATAAACTAACCTAAGCATAGGCTAGGCTATACAAGAGATAGGTGGGGAGGGAGAAGAGAGAAGTCTTCCCAGGAAGGGTTTCTGTACCAGAGCGGCCACTAAGGAAAGGGAGGACACTCCCTAACCTAAGATCAGGCAGATCAGCTAAAACGGTGCAAGAGTACAGTTTCAGCATGGAACAGAGAAACCTTCCTAACCTAACCTAGAACAGGGCTAAGAGTCCTGAACTAGGAAAGGAAGAAGACATATCGCTATCGCAGGAAAGTCATAGACTATCCTAGCCATAGAGGTAGGCTAGCCTAACCTCACTCTCGGACGCAACCCTAAAGGGGGTTCATTCCTTTAGGGAGGACAGAGAGGCGATATATACTCTATTAGACAATTAATCCCTTTACTCAGAAAAGGAATCAAGGCTAAATAGAGGGAATGCCAAGGCAGGGGATGAAGGAAGCATATAGGGGTCCTAACATTAGGTTAGGCTAGAAAGAGTCACTGACTAGCCTATCCCCTATATGGTCCCTGAAGGCGAAAACATTTGCATCACTGTCAAAAGTATTGTAAAATAATGCCACTATCTTCATAACTTAGTCTAGGATCACTAATAAATCATGCATGAACACTTGTATGTAGGCTCCTGGCCTGGGGGCTATAGTAGCCGACTGGTATGAGGTCAATCGATGACCGATAAAAAAGAGTCTAAACACGATATAAAAGTTCCTAGCTATGAAGACTAAATAAACTAATGTATTCGATTAGTATATAATGCCGGAAACGTTGTTGTGGCTAACTAAATAAGACATGCATAACAACAACGACGCCATAAAATGGCGGGTCCGGTAGAGGCACAGCTCTGCCACAAAACAGCAATTATCTCGAAAAGTAATATTTACTTTACGGCCAGAGCTTAATTAAACAATACTGGAACCTTGTACTCAACTTTCCAGAAGAAGGCGAGGCTGAAGGTAACGACATAGCGAAGATGCAAAACGATAAAGTTAACACAGGGAAAATCCGTCTAAGTAGGGCAGCTACTAAACAAAGGATGAAGACGGGCGTGACGTCATTAGAGCAATGGCGTCCGTTTGTTTACGTCTCGAGTATCAGTAGTAGCCACGAGTGAGATTAGCTGTGGAACGGCTCCCAGCTATTCTCAGTCCTTACACACCGAAGCATTAACTCTGTTCGGGGTGAAGATAGCTATGTGGCGCGTTCAGACATGCGCGTCCCCTGTTGTATTACGATGTCTTAAGGGGAAACCTTTGAGATACTCGCTCCAGAAGTTAGAATTCTGTGATAACCTGTGGTTAAATTCTCTGGGAATATCTTAGTAGTCTTATACCCAAGGAAGCTACCAAAAAGGAACCTTCCATCAGGACGCCATGGCTTGAGCCCAAAAATCCCCATGTATGGTCTAGGGAGGTCTAGCCTCCTGTAAGAGCAGCTTAACCTGACATGGGAAATCATTTCGCCAAGACAGGAAGATGCCTAACACAGACTTATACTCTGATGTCCCGTTCTAAACTCAAAACTGACTCATTGGTTAGGAGAAAGAAAACGGAACGTCTCAGTAAAACTTTGCCAGAACTCGGTTAATAGCAAAGAAAACTGAGAATAGCCTAGGCTAATCAGAGGGAGGGGGGATTGCTCTTAAATCTCCTAGGAGATAATATCAACTTAAAAGGTGTAGGAGGTGTCAGTCTCCCCTTAAAAGACAATACAAGAGCAATGGGGACATGTATGAAAGTATACTAAAGCCCCTAAGCTAGTAGCCTAGGAGCATTGAGAATCGTTCACCGAAACACTCTGTATACTATCTTGGAAGAGGAAAGCATAATGCAGTAATATCATAAATGTGTAAATTATTGCCTGAGCTTCAATAAAACTTTACCAGGAAGGTTATATCATGCATGAAGTGTGTAGGTGCCTAGGCTAGGAAGCCTAGCACTCGAGAGGCTCGAAATAAATTTGCGAGATCGAACACTATCTCTTCCTTAGGTTCGGTCTCTTCCTTCGAGGCAGGTTCGGAACGAAGCCGGACGTAACAGTCCGGGTAGGCCTCAAAGCTTGGGAAGAACTCCACATCTTCCAAAGGGACCGTGCCGATCTTATCACTGACAAAGATCCTGCCGGTCGCAATAACCATATGCTCTGCATACCTCCACGGGTTGGCATGAGAGCAAGCAGGGAGATCCTTGACCGAAATCTTCTTCGGCTCTCTGGATCCTATCATCGACCTGATGGACTCCTGGTTCTCCTTCAGCCTGTCGTCCATGACGGCTCTAATCAGCCGGATCAGTTCTTGAGTGGAAGAAGAAGGATCCGGAGTCGAGGAGGTAGACGGAATAGACATTTCCGTCGGTGTAGGAGTAGGAGGGGGGATGGACGAGGGAGCAGCTTCTTGCTCCGACTCGGTGTATTCCACCTTGTCTTCGTCATCTTCGGCTCCTTGAGCCATAAGCGTTTTCTCCGTGTCTTCCGAGACATCCGAAATCTGTTCGTCATCTTCGGAATCCAAACGACACTCGTGCATGGACTGAGCCATGACTACATCAGGTTCCACCGTAATTTGGACAGTGGGGATCACGTCTTTGGGTACCACTGAGTCAGGGGAGGCCTTAGGGAACAATAGTGACCTCAGTTCTTCGGTGGCCAGGTACGGTCCGGTAGCATTTTTCTGGAAGCCACGCACCCACTTGCGCAGCTTTTCACGAGAAATGTCTCTAACCTCCGCTGAAGGAGGATTATGGAAGGCCTCAACTAGGTGAGCCTGGCAGACCGTACAATCCAGTGGATTCCAAAACTTCAAATCCCTTTTCTTGTGTGCACAAGGGGCGTGAGTCCTGCAAGCCGTATGCCCGTAAAACTGCGGGCGTTTCACAGCGCAGAAGGCGAAATCACACTTCATATGCTCCTCCTGTGGAAGAAAGAGAAAATGAGTATGGGGGAGTCATAAGAATGGCTCTTAAACTAAGTTAATATTAATCATTAATTTTAACTTAATGAAGGTGTGATGCATAGAGAATGAAAATAGTAAAGGAGAACATGCTCCATGCATCTCGCCCGGCTGGTTACCATAAGCTTGGTCCCTGGATAATCCGAGTGACCGAGGGCACTGGATATAATTCCCTAGAATTCCAAGTATTTTGGAATTCCATGGAAAAAACCAAGGACAAGATTGGGACCGAATTCATTCGGTTCCCAGTTAAGGGCCAGAAGGCCTCATTTAAAAGGTAACTGCTTCTGGCAACCAGCCGTGCTAAGATGCACATAGCATGCTGGAATTAGAAGAATGCAAAGAGACAGCATGATCACTAATAGAGCAGTACTAGGTACTGATCTTAATAGCAGAAGCAGCTTATCTGTTTGCGATATAGGGCTATCATAGTCTTATGATAGCTACAGGAAGGGGGTGCAAGTATTCTTGACGCCTCCGGGGCATCCGGCAAGCCGCCGGCATGCCGGAGCTCGCTCCAGCATAGATTCTGGCATTAGGACAGACAATGTTCAAAGTCAGTCAAATACCAGGATGGCGGCCGCCGGCACAACGGCGGCACGCCGGCAGGGAGCGGCGGCTCCGGCAGTCGGAGGATGCCAGGTTGGTGACTGGGATAAGGATGGTTAAGGCTGTACCGGGTTGCCGGCAGTATATGCCGGCACTCCGGCGGTCGACCGGCAAGCGGACGACAAGCTAGGAGGAGGAGAGCCGCCGGTAGTAGCCGGCGGCAGCCGGCAGTCCCTCGGTACACGGGGGGCTGGCGGCAAGGTTAGGGAGAGTCACCAAATAGGAGGCAGGTATTGCCGACAGTAGAGGCGGCAAGAGACCGGCACCCGGATAGGGAGAGAGACAGGGGGGAGGGGGGAAGGGATGTAGGAAGTACTATCAGGATTCCAAACATCCCTCCCCCTCCCTGAGGGGGTGTACCCATGATAGAGGCAGGCTCTAACATCCATGAGCAGGGGTCACTAGGGACCGGGAGCAAGGTAGCCCAAGGGAGGGCTAGGGAACACCCAAGGGGGGGGGAGACTCCCATATGCAGAACTATACTAGTAACTAACCTTATAGGACACTATGAAGGTATGTGTACCAGAGCGGACTGCACAAGGAAGCTCGGGTAGCCCTACTATTCCACCCTAAGGAGGAGTTGTAGGACAGGGGACAGATGGGTATAAACTAACCTAAGCATAGGCTAGGCTATACAAGAGATAGGTGGGGAGGGAGAAGAGAGAAGTCTTCCCAGGAAGGGTTTCTGTACCAGAGCGGCCACTAAGGAAAGGGAGGACACTCCCTAACCTAAGATCAGGCAGATCAGCTAAAACGGTGCAAGAGTACAGTTTCAGCATGGAACAGAGAAACCTTCCTAACCTAACCTAGAACAGGGCTAAGAGTCCTGAACTAGGAAAGGAAGAAGACATATCGCTATCGCAGGAAAGTCATAGACTATCCTAGCCATAGAGGTAGGCTAGCCTAACCTCACTCTCGGACGCAACCCTAAAGGGGGTTCATTCCTTTAGGGAGGACAGAGAGGCGATATATACTCTATTAGACAATTAATCCCTTTACTCAGAAAAGGAATCAAGGCTAAATAGAGGGAATGCCAAGGCAGGGGATGAAGGAAGCATATAGGGGTCCTAACATTAGGTTAGGCTAGAAAGAGTCACTGACTAGCCTATCCCCTATATGGTCCCTGAAGGCGAAAACATTTGCATCACTGTCAAAAGTATTGTAAAATAATGCCACTATCTTCATAACTTAGTCTAGGATCACTAATAAATCATGCATGAACACTTGTATGTAGGCTCCTGGCCTGGGGGCTATAGTAGCCGACTGGTATGAGGTCAATCGATGACCGATAAAAAAGAGTCTAAACACGATATAAAAGTTCCTAGCTATGAAGACTAAATAAACTAATGTATTCGATTAGTATATAATGCCGGAAACGTTGTTGTGGCTAACTAAATAAGACATGCATAACAACAACGACGCCATAAAATGGCGGGTCCGGTAGAGGCACAGCTCTGCCACAAAACAGCAATTATCTCGAAAAGTAATATTTACTTTACGGCCAGAGCTTAATTAAACAATACTGGAACCTTGTACTCAACTTTCCAGAAGAAGGCGAGGCTGAAGGTAACGACATAGCGAAGATGCAAAACGATAAAGTTAACACAGGGAAAATCCGTCTAAGTAGGGCAGCTACTAAACAAAGGATGAAGACGGGCGTGACGTCATTAGAGCAATGGCGTCCGTTTGTTTACGTCTCGAGTATCAGTAGTAGCCACGAGTGAGATTAGCTGTGGAACGGCTCCCAGCTATTCTCAGTCCTTACACACCGAAGCATTAACTCTGTTCGGGGTGAAGATAGCTATGTGGCGCGTTCAGACATGCGCGTCCCCTGTTGTATTACGATGTCTTAAGGGGAAACCTTTGAGATACTCGCTCCAGAAGTTAGAATTCTGTGATAACCTGTGGTTAAATTCTCTGGGAATATCTTAGTAGTCTTATACCCAAGGAAGCTACCAAAAAGGAACCTTCCATCAGGACGCCATGGCTTGAGCCCAAAAATCCCCATGTATGGTCTAGGGAGGTCTAGCCTCCTGTAAGAGCAGCTTAACCTGACATGGGAAATCATTTCGCCAAGACAGGAAGATGCCTAACACAGACTTATACTCTGATGTCCCGTTCTAAACTCAAAACTGACTCATTGGTTAGGAGAAAGAAAACGGAACGTCTCAGTAAAACTTTGCCAGAACTCGGTTAATAGCAAAGAAAACTGAGAATAGCCTAGGCTAATCAGAGGGAGGGGGGATTGCTCTTAAATCTCCTAGGAGATAATATCAACTTAAAAGGTGTAGGAGGTGTCAGTCTCCCCTTAAAAGACAATACAAGAGCAATGGGGACATGTATGAAAGTATACTAAAGCCCCTAAGCTAGTAGCCTAGGAGCATTGAGAATCGTTCACCGAAACACTCTGTATACTATCTTGGAAGAGGAAAGCATAATGCAGTAATATCATAAATGTGTAAATTATTGCCTGAGCTTCAATAAAACTTTACCAGGAAGGTTATATCATGCATGAAGTGTGTAGGTGCCTAGGCTAGGAAGCCTAGCACTCGAGAGGCTCGAAATAAATAGCCAAATCCACAACAACAATGACATAATATAAGAATCCCTAGCTAAAATTCTAAATAGCTAAAGTTATTAAAGCGAATAATGCCGGGAAAGGGTCGTTCTGGCTAACTAAATGTACAGAAAGAACAACCGCGTCCATGACGTCATCCGGCTGGCAACAGCTCTTGTTACGTTAATTACGATCTCAATCGAAAAGCAAAACTGGCAAGAGCTTACATTTACACAATTCAAAGATATTACTTAACTTTCCAGAAGCTGATGAGGCTGGTGAAGACATCATAGCGACCAAAACACTCCTAAATAGCGAGAGATAACACGGGATAACACCGGTCAACAAAGCTACGAGAGAAAGAATGGCTCGGTGGCGCCTCGCGGTGGCGATTTGGTGCACTATTTACAGTACAGTAGGAGTGTCGCCTCTTTAACGACTCTCCTTATTCTTGCCTCTCTTTCCCCTCGAAGTGAAAGCGCTATTGGGGCTGTAGAGAGCCATGAGACGTGTCAAGAATACGTCCTCTGATATTACACGATATCCCTTTTTAAAATTTTAAGGGATATTCGCTCCAGGAGTTAGAATTCTGGATACCTTTGGTAAATTTTCTGGGATATATCACTGTAGTCAAATATACCTACGAAGCTACCTTTGAAGGAACTAGTTATATTATGCCAATAGTATCCTTTTTTGGCAAGCATAGGTAGCCGATCGTAGGCTAAGGTTCTAGCCTAGCCCCTAGACTTGATAGCCTGGGTGGTTTTTGTTTACTCTCATGCATGATATAATAGTGTTCCTAGTTTTAATTTACGAAATGGAGATTTTAGCCATTTATACATATAAGATTCAGTGATTGCACATATGTTTTCGCCTTCGAGGAAGTATACTAAGGGTCTCGGTGATCTTGGTAGTCGACTCCCTTGCCCCTCACCTAATGTAAGGCCGTGTATACTTCTTATCCTCCCCAGTTACCTTACCTAAGGTATCTCCTCCCTCTGAGGTAGCCTAGGTTACATCCTAGCCCTCCTTACCTCGAATCGTATTCGAGTAAGGTTAGGTTAGGGTTTTCTTCCCCACTCCTAGCCCTAGTACATGAGCTTTGAGTTTGGGACAGAACCTCAGAGTAACTGTCGCTCGCCCCCAGCTCCCCCTCTAGATGAATGAACTCTCCTTTTGGGGCCTTGCTGGTTGGCGAAGGTGGAAGGGCTCTGCCTTTCCCCCTAGTCCACACTTGGTAGGGTTTCGACCCATTCCTCCCTGTGGCCTAGCGACCTGTCCCATACCTGCCTTCCCTGGTTTGGGACTCGGTTCCCTAGCCGAAATTAGGCAGGCCAGGGGATTCTGTTTCTTTATAGTTTAGGACAGTACACTAGTGTTGTACCTTCTCTGAACTAATACCCTAGGCTGGAGAATGAAGTCTCCTACACCTGGGATAGAGCTGGTTCCGGAACAGAACCCCCCCCCTGGGGCATTGGTGAAGGCTACGCTTTCCCCCACGCTCCCCCTCAGAACCCTCGCCCCTCCCCACACTGTCCTTTGGTGTTCGCCTAGCCATCACACCCCTGTCCGCTAGCGGGTTGTGGGTTCGGCTTGGTCCCTTCGTGGGTGAGTCCGTGCTGCTTCACTTCCCGCATATAGTCGAACTATGGGATAGCCTAAGTGGTCAGTCTGCCGGCATGGGACCTCCCTATCTTAGAGTGTTCTCCGGTCCTCCCTTGGGGCGCCACCCGCAATTCCTGCCGACTGCCGGCTCTGTTGTGGTTGGATGAAAGTTTGCCCCCTTCTCTTTCATTTGAACACTCCTTCCGGAGGAAGCCAAGGTCGGGGTAACGAATTACCCTTCCCTCTCTCTTCCCCTACCCTTTCTCTCTACCTATCAGTGCCGGTCCACTGCCACTACCCTGCCGACAACAGCTGTCAGGGTACCCTAGTATCCACTCTGCCTCACTGATTGACGCCAGTGCTGGAATACCTTAGCCGGTCACTTGCCGACTGCCGGGGGCCGCTGGATGCCGGCAATCTGCCATCACCTTGAAGCTCCTATTCTCTCTGCCACATAGACTGATGACAGGGAGGGGGTTCCCACCCTCGATGGAGATTCTCCGGCGCCCGGTGTGCTTCCGGCATGCCGCCACGCTGCCGGTGCCACCCAATCATATTATTTCAGTGGACTGTCACCCTCTCCCGGCCGGCAGCGACTATTGTATAGCTATATATGATAGCCGGTATGTCTATGGTACAGTGCTTACCCTAGACAAAAATCTATGTTGTATAGTTATGCGGTAAAAATATTTCCAGCATACTCTGTGCATTGATGCGCAGTCCCTTTCCGGGACCCACCTGATTAGGGAGGGGTTACTTCTCCTCCCCCCCCCCCCGTTTTCTTATCATAAACCGAATGAACTCAGTTTTCCCCCCTTCTCACCGTGACTAATTCTCCAGAGGAAGCTTAAGCTGTGCTTTATCCATTGTGGATATCTCTTCCATCTCTTTGGCTCTTCCAGAGCCCCTAGAATTAGTCTCGGTGTGGGGTCACAGCAATTGGCTGGGCGGGATACACATGTATGTGTCTTTTCTGCTTCTTTTGCAACTTACTATCCTAAGCTTACACATTAAAAGGAATCTTATAGTAAGGTAAAATAAATTTAATGCTAATCTAAGATTACTTAAAGTCTTTACTTTAAGTCATTGTATATGACTTCCACAGACTCATTTCCCCTTTCTTTTACAGGAGGAGTATGTCCGGTGTGAGAGCGCCTTCTGTAACGTTCGGAGTCCAGACTTCTATGGCCACCTGGTGTGCCGAACCCTCGCCAGCTGTTCTATTACCAAGGGGAAGACATCCAGTTAACTTTCTCGGTAGGAAAGTTAGAGGCTGACGTGGCAGGACGTCAGTTTAACGAGAACCTCCCTAAGCTCTCTGAATACCTTCTGCGTTGGGAGATGGATACGAAAGAGAGATTGGCCGCCTCCCTTTCCCTCCAAGTGCAATTGGAAACAATGGCCGGGGACACTCGGACCCCAGATATGTATATGGTCTTAGCTAAGTCCGTCTCGCTACCCTGACGAAAGACTTTTACAGCTTCACCAGGGCTCGGCGAGCCTGCAGGGAATTTGTGTTCACGGATGCTACCGTCAAACACGAACCCCGGAAACTGATCTCCTCCAACATTTGGGGAAAACACCTCTTCCCCGATGATCTCGTGAAAGAGATAGTAGACAGAGCCGCCACCGAGAACCGTAACCTTCTCAACAAGTGGGGCATGTCAAGAAAGAGGAAATCTTCTCAGTATGAGGGCACCCAGCCTAAGAAGAAATCTCATAAGCCTAGACCTCAGCAGTGACAGGCTAAGCGCCAGTTTCCGGCACCCGCTACTCCCCAGTTGGTGGCTCAGACCCAACAGACATTTTAGTTGGTCCCTCAGCCAGTGGTGGCCCAGTCACCAGTTTTTACCCCTGCCTATGAAAGGCAATCCACTACCTTTCGTCCCAAAGGTAGAGGCTCCGGCAGAGACTCCTCTCATCGCCCTTCCAGAGGGAGAGGAGGAAGGGGAGCAGGCGGCCGAGGTGGCAAACATCGGGAAACCAGAAGCAATGAAATGCTTCCGGTGGGAGGAAGACTCCGCCTCTTCCAGGATCGTTGGACCTTTGATCCTTGGGCTCACAGCATCATCAAGAACGGACTAAGGTGGAGCTGAGTTTCACCACCTCCAACCTTCCATCCATTCTTCCAACACTCCAGCCCCGTCCTGGAAGAATACGTCCAAGAACTCTTGAACAAGAAGGTGATCAAGAGGGTGAAGTCCTCCAGGTTCCAGTGAAGACTGTTCTGTGTTCCCAAGAAGGACTCCGACAAACTCAGAGTCATTCTGGACTTGTCCCCTCTCAACAAGTTCATTGTGAACAACAAATTCAAGATGCTAACTCTTCAGCACATCAGAGCCCTACTGCCCCAAAAGGCATTCACAGTCTCGATAGACTTGGCGGACGCCTACTAGCACATTCCAATGAATCGCCAGGCCTCCTCCTATCTAGGATTCAGGCTTCAAAGAAGACAATACACCTTCAGAGCTATGCCCTTCGGACTCAACATAGCTCCAAGGATCTTCACAAAGCTCACAGACATGATCGTCCAACAGCTACGCCTTCAAGGCGTCCAGGTGATGGCTTACCTGGACGATTGGCTGGTATGGGCCGCATCCTCAGAAGAATGCTTGCAAGCTTCAAGAAAAGTGACCCAATTCCTGGAACATCTGGGTTTCAAAATCAACACCAAGAAGTCTCGACTTTCTCAAGCTCAGAAGTTTCAATGGCTAGGAATCCATTGGAACCTCCAGTCACACCGTCTTTCCATCCCTCCGAAGAAAAGGAAGGAAATAGAGGGATCTGTCAAGAGACTCCTCAGATCCAAACGGATTTCAAGACATCAACAGGAGCAGGTGCTCGGCTCCCTCCAGTTCGCTTCAGTGACAGACCCAGTGCTACGAGCACAGCTAAAGGATGCTTCAGGAGTCTGGAGAAGATGCGCATCCATCGCTCGAAGAGATCTCAAGAGACCTATGCCAACCAGGCTTCGCTTACTCCTAAAGCACCTCCGTCGGTCGTTATCCTCATGGATGCATCGCTAGAGGGATGGTGGGGGGGTCACTCCCCTCAACGACAAGTTCAAGGAACATGGTCTCCCCTATTCAAGACCTTCCACATCAACTTCTAGGAGGCCATGCCGGTCCTTCCCTCTCTAAAAAGACTGTCTCCTCGACCCTCGTCCCACATCCGTCTAACCCTGGACAGCGCCGTTGTGGTCAGATGTCTCAACCGTCAGGGCTCAAGATCGCCCCAACTCAACTAAGTGCTTCTACCCATCTTCCGCCTTGCGGAAAAGAAGAGATGGCACTTCTCAGCAGTTCACCTTCAAGGATTCCGCAACGTGACGGCGGATGCTCTATTGAGGACAACCCCGATAGAGCCAGAATGGTCCCTAGACGCAGACTCATTCTCCTTCATCTCTCGCCAAGTCCCGGAACTACAGATCGACCTCTTCGCGACGAGCGACAACAAACAACTTCCTCGTTACGTGGCCCCTTACGAGGACCCCCGAGCGGAAGCAGTGGATGCCATGTCCCTGGATTGGAACAGATGGTCCAAGATTTACCTGTTCCCTCCACCCAACCTTCTGCTGAAAGTCCTCACCAAGCTGAGAACCTTTCAAGGCACAGCAGCCCAAGTGGCATCCAACTGGCCCCGGAGCAACTGGTTCCCCCTAATCCTGGAGTTACAACCTGAGATAATTCCCCTGCTGGACCCAGTTCTATTCCAGCAAGTTCAGAAGTCGACTGTCTTCGCTTCATCAAGGAAAACCAGAGACCTACAGCTTATGATTTTCTCTCCCTAGCCGTTAAGAAGAGGTTCGGGATCTAGAAGAAAAGTTTGGACTTCCTAGAGGAATACAAAACTAAATATACCCGAAAGTAATATGAGTCTTCCTGGAAGAAATGGGTATCCTTTGTCAAGGCTAAGTATCCTACGGAAATCTCTATAGATTTTTGTCTGTCCTTCTTTATTCACCTTCATGGACAGGGCTTGGCAGCCAACACAATTACTACCTGCAAATCGGCCTTAGCAAGACCACTACTCTATGCCTTCCAGATCGACCTGTCCGACAACATCTTTAATAAGCTGCCAAAGGCATGTGCTAGACTCCGTCCCGCACCTCCTTCGAGGCCTATATCCTGGTCTCTCGACAAGGTGCTCCAATTCGCCTCAAGTCTGGACAACGAGTCTTGCCCTCTGAAAGATTTGACTCAAAAAGTGATTTTTCTTTTTGCTCTCGCCTCGGGAGCCCGAGTCAGTGAGATTGTGGCTTTATCAAGAGAAGAGGGCCAGATACAGTTTGCTGACACAGGCGAACTTACCCTTTTTCCTGACCTAACGTTTCTCGCCAAGAACGAGCTTCCCACCAAACGGTGGGGCCCCTGGAGAATCTGCCCCCTGAAGGAAGATGTCTCTCTATGCTCAGTGGAGAGTCTAAAGGTCTATCTTCGAAGAACTTCAGACTTTGGTGGAGGACAGCTCTTTAAAGGAGAAACATCAGGGTCTGATTTGTCACTCAAACAACTAAGGGCGAAGATCACCTACTTCATTCGCAGAGCGGATCCTGACAGTACACCCGCAGGTCATGATCCCAGGAAAGTCGCCTCTTCCCTGAATTTCTTCCAGACAATGGACTTCGAGAGTCTTCGTTCCTTCACTGGCTGGAAATCATCGAAAGTGTTTTTCAAACACTACGCTAAGCAGGTGCAAGAGTTGTGACGTCATGTGGGGGCAGCAGGTAGTGTGCTAAAACCTGCTGCTTAGTGCTGCGTAGAACAGTGAGTTATTCGGTACTCTAACTCCATGGGTGCCTGTGTTGACCCCACTGTGAAACATAGTGAATTTAAGTGCCACCTTGTGACACTAAAGACTGTTCTTCTACAAGGTGAATTAACATAGACTGTAACACGTGTGCCACATGTTTTAACATGAAGTGTATATAAAACTTTCTTGAAAGACTTTATAGTTCCTCTGGAACTTATGTGTGCTATGGCAAGTTTTTTCTCTTTCAGATTCCACACCCACTTTTTTGATGTCTTTAGTCTATGTTTTAATTGCATTTGATTATTGTACAAAATTTTTACCTATTTCGTGCTAATCCTGTTTTACTGAATAAAAATAGTATTAGGTTACCCTGTGCGTCTCATTTCGCCCTCTCTTTAGTCCATGGGAAATAGGCCAAAAAAGGTTATTTAGTCAAACAAATTGCAATATTTTGTTTTATTGCATGAACATGTTATATGGACTCTAAGGAACACCATATCCAAAATGGGACAAAATCGGCTATTTTGAAGCTGTGAAAATCACACTGAACATTTTTGGAGGGTACATTCTTCCATGTTTTCCCGTTTTTTTTCCAAAACAGTTCATCGCACGGCTAAGATGTATAGGTACAAAAAAGATAGAAAATTAAATTTTGCACATGTTTGTCCCTATAAATATTTATCATAAAATTAAAAGTTTTTGTGCAAACAAGCCCGGAATTGGAATACACACATTTTGGAGAAACTGATAAAATCGACTATGTACTCACATTTACCTGAATATCTCTTAAACTACTAACTTTACGGTAAAATATCATAGAATTGCTCCTTTAGAGTGAAGAGTTTTCTTTATTTTGACGTATTTACTTTCCATTATATCTTGATATTTTGCAAGAGAAACACGCACACAAAATAGACAATTTTAATTCATGGAAAACATGAAAATAGAAAGTTCAGTAATACAAATTGCAATAGTTTATTCTATGCACAAATGTGTCATTTGGACTCTTTGGAACACCACATTAAAAAAAAAAAAAAAAAAAAAAAAAAAAAAAAAAACTGACATATTTGGCCATTTTGAGTTTGCGTAATTCCGTATTAAAAATGGCGGCCGTTCTCGTTGTGTGAATGGAAGTATCCTCTAAAATTTCCACTATATATATATATATATATATATATATATATATATATATGTGTGTGTGTGTGTGTGTGTGTGTGTGTGTGTGTGTGTGTGTGTATATGTGAAGAATTTTCTTCACTCTTCTTCTTTCAATCGTATTTTTAGCTCTCTTCTACTAATACCATAGCTACCCCTTAAACATTCTCTCCTACGTCTAGTTTTCTTTAACAAAACATAGGGAGGACTAACCTAAACTTGTTGACAATGGCGCACGCCATGCTCGTGACGTCACAGCGTAGATACGCACAACAGATGGCCTTAGTGGTAACCCCGGCGTATGTTGGTTCTTTCCTTAAACTACATGGGTCGAGATTAAATTCCTAAACTGAATTTTTATATAAATTTCAATACTGCTGAATTAATGCATCTTATATTTCTCAATACCAATTAAGGTTTGTTAATTTTAAGATGTATGCCTATCGCACCAGTCCATTGCTAATTAATCATTTTAAATATTAATTTTTAGCAAGCCAGAATAGGTAGGATTATTGTATATATAACCTCCCTCAGAGCAGCAAGATTTATCTGAGTATTTAGTACAAAATCCTGCCTCCTCTGTACTCCTTGCAACAAGATATTGCCCTGTCCTGAAGTCCCGATATGGCAACCCCAATGGATTACCGTGCGCATCAAGCTCTTCACCTGTCTGGAAAGGTGAAGCCAGGTGATCTCTTCGACCGGAGTGTCGAGCCCCATTCAACGAGAAGCTGCCCTGGCTTGCTGACCTGCTTGGTCATTGAACCCATGTACTTCTGGCTCACCCCCATCCCATCCCACTCGCCCAAACGCGACTCACAAAGGGTTGCTGCCGGTCGGAGAGATTGAGAAGAAGAGGACCCTGATGTACCTAGTTACAGCTACAGTGAGAATTCTTGGGGTGAGCCAGGCAAGAAATTAGTGCGACAACCAGGTCAACAGCCACCACGGGCATAGGACTATCTTTAAAGGAGTGCAGGTACTACATCAATGGCCATTTAGTTTTCCCCCATTTTTTCTTAGCTTAGACTAATTTTAACTTTATAGGGAACCTGGCTAATTACACTATTCGGACTGTGTGCGGTGGGATTGTGTGTAAATATCTTTCCATTATTATTTCTTGTTTGAGACTAGCATAGTCTCTGGGTCACGTGGGCCACGTGCCAGACCCCATTTGATTTTTGATTGTTGCAGACCACGTGTCTAACCCATCATTTTCATTATTTGAATTGCATTTCTTTTGATACCATTTTTTGTGTTGTTAAGATGTCCGTTTTGTTTTAATGTAAATTTGTGAATAAATCAATATTAGGTTAATCAAACCTCCTTAGTATTTTTGCTCCCTCATTTATTTTAATGTGTGAAATGAATAGTTGATCACGGGACAAAATACCCAATATTTAAAGAGTAAGTCTATAGGTGGTAACAGCGAGGTACTTTGCATTAATATATTTGCTTCGAAGGTAAAGATCCTTATCTTTAAACTTTTAAACTACTTTACATCACTGCTCCCATTTTGGATTTTGTCTACCTTACATTAACGTAAAATAACTCTCCAGCATTTCATTGGGGTAGCTGGGACGGAGCCGGAACAGAGCCTGAGAATGAGATGACTATAGACCTGACAAAGCTAGAGTAGGCCATAAATTATTGTTAATCCTACGTGTGGAGTGCTTCGGCCTCTGGACAGTAAAATTTCCCCCTTTTGTATTTAGAGTGATGGTTAGTGAATTGTGACAGTAAAGTATTAGCAGGGTGTTTGTGCCCCGAGAGTAAGTGCTCATATCCTCCCCTGTTGAACTTTATGTAACTGTTATAAGGAGACTTTCCCGGACTAAGTTCCCACTCAGAACATAACCATCAAAAAATTCTCCACACGAGTGGTCCTTCGAACCGGATCTTTTACCTTTGACTTATGAAGCATTAACGTAATTAATCAGCTTGATTAAGCATATAGTAACTCGCTATATCACTTACCCACGCGCACACAGCCAGTTTGTCGAATATGTAATGCCCAGACTTTAATTGGGAAGAGAAATTTGTAATCAACATGATCTTTTTGTAT
This sequence comes from Palaemon carinicauda, assembly GCF_036898095.1. Lineage (NCBI taxonomy): Eukaryota > Metazoa > Arthropoda > Malacostraca > Decapoda > Palaemonidae > Palaemon > Palaemon carinicauda. Next base: position 20,096 of record NW_027169281.1, read on the forward strand.
CGACACGTGTTTAAGGAAAGAGCTACGTAACCAGGTTAATTTGTTGCTTGAATGTTCTCTACAGAAAGACTAGAATTTGTCGTAGGAACTTCACTCTGTCTCGGATCCGTTCACCCACGTGTTGTGGCGGAATCCACTTATACCAGAAAGTTCTAAGCTACTTGAACTAAGGTTTTTTGTTGTTCAGACGCCCGTGTTTACTGCTCAGCTAGAGCGCCGGTGTACTCGTCCTGTCAACTAATTTTGCTAGCTAAGCATCTAATTTGTAACATTTTGTACCTTGGTCTACCTTCCTTTGTGTCGTTTACCTTCCCTAACCAACCTTAACTTTTCTAACTAACGTTTCACGTATACCTAGCACATGTCCTTGTCCTAAAGAGCGAATTGGCGTAACATAATTTTAAGTTTTCTTACAAGTAACGTAGAAACTTAATTTCACCAAGTCCGTTTCATTCCACGTGTTTGTTCCGAGATGGCGGATCTTGTTTACAGCCCAAACTAAGGGTTCATAATTGTTTGCTACCGTAAGTAAATTACTACGTGTAGTTCATTTAATTTCCATTAGCGAGGAGATTATTTGTGTCCTTTATCGACGATATTTTTGTTTTACCTCCACGTGAGGGAAATTTCATTTTGTTTAGCCTCCAAGAGAGTGCACTTTAAAATCTAAGTCGTTGCCTCGTGCGCCTATCTACATTTTGAGTAGTTCAGTGGTCGCCTTAGTGCGCCCGTAATTGTGAAATCGTCACAACAGTGTCAGCCTCGACCTGTTATTTTCACCTTTAACTTACCTTTTTTGCATTCATAAGCCCATGTGCTTTCTAATATGTTCTGCTTTAAAGTAAATTAATTAGTCATTATCGCCACGTGCGTATATAATTCATTTTAGCAAAGTCTTTCACGTCACGTGACCGAGCATCGTCTGCTTTGTTAGGCCCCAGTCACTTTGAATTTTAAAGTAATTTCGTGATTTACTTTTTTCATCATTTAACCATTTTTCTCCTATCATGAGTAAATTTAAATGTTTAATTATCAACCTTGTAAATTTGTAAAGTTTCATTTTTACATTCCTTTAAAATTCAGATTTATCCCTTGTTTTGTTTTACGAATCCGTTCATCAAACGTGGTCAATCCAAGATGTCGGACTTCATGTTTAACGTAAACAACCCTTCACCGCCTAAGGCGGAAACGCTTAGCCCCGAGGAGATTAACGCTAGGCTTAAGGAACAGGAATTGACGTTCACCTTTGTGTGTGAGGACGCAGACCTAGCACTTCATGCTCTTGCTTCTGTAGATTTTCCCAACATGGGTTCAGAAGCCGTAAGTCATTTTAAAACCCTTATTGGTAAAGTAAGAGATGAACTTAACCACTACAAGAATTTTTGGAGACGTCATTACGACCATCCTATTGTCAAAATAAATTATCCTGTGCTTGCTGCTTGTTCAAGTAAAGTTGAAATTGCTTTTAATAGCCTTATGGCTCATCCAAATTTACTTATAAAACCTAATCAGTCTTGTTCTTCTTCGAATGCAACACCTTCAGTGACACGTCCCCTGATTTTTACTTGTAACATATCGGCAGTCAAGCACAATGTTCATAATTTTGTCTCAATTCCCCAACCAGTAAAATCATCACATTTCAATACAATGTTGCCAACACAGCATACGATTAGTGAATTTGTGTCAGTCCCACCTGCTCTGTCCTCATCTCCAATCCTTAAGCCGCCAGCTTTTGATCACCCTCAACCCCCTTTGTCTTTGTCGCCGGTGACAGTCCGTCCCGGAGAAAAACTCATTCACAGTCTTAATATGGACCCCCCAACTGGTAGCGCAAATACCACTCAACCCAACCGTGTGCTTGATGGCCAGCAGAGGCCTGTACCGGTTGTAGATTCAATCATTAAAACCGTACCATTCCATGGACCAGTGCCCACGTTGCCTGATCGTCCTATCTTTAAGCCAGTAACTTCTGCTCTAACCCGTGTTGACGCTAAAACATCCCCGTCAGGATTTGAAACCCGCCCTCAGAAAGAGCGGCGTGATCGCAAGGTTAAGACCTTTGCTGTCAGAAATGAACCTTATGCATTGACGGCGGATTTAGCGAAGGTCACACATGTAGACCTAGCACTAGAGCTTAGAGCGTGTTTACAAATGAATTTGCTTAAGGATAACGGTACCATGAACATCATTCATTGTTTTCATTCACTTTTGTATGGCACAACTGTAAGCCTTTATTATTTTTGCCAAGTCATTCAGCAGCATTTTTTCAGTCAATCACTTGCTTTAACCTCAAAGCGTAAACTTAATTTTTGCCTTGACAACTTGTCATGTTGCTATAATTCCCCTGACATCCTTCAGCTCGTGCTGAAAATAAGTTTTGTTTTTAATATTCCCATCTTAAACGTTTCTGTTAAAGACGACATCCAAGACTCTCACTGTCAGAAATACGATGTCCCCATAAACCTAGTTTGTCTCGTTTTATCATTCAGACTAGTGTCAAATAACTTTTCACCTTTTAACGCCGAGAAGGAGGTAACTTTTCTCCTTTTGTCAGGCGACAAATTCAAAGCTTTCATCACGCCAGTCACTTTATATGTAAAATCATTTCATGTAAAACGTTGGGTGTCAGACCGGGATTGGGATTCACCCCCATAATTTTTAATTTGTCATTTGGCCGGACTTGTTGCTGAACTCGACTGTTATTGGCTTACGTTTTCTTTGCTCTATCCGTACCCCTAGGGTGGGAAGAATTGAGTATTTTTAATCGTTTAATTACTATTGCATCGTACGTTTCAAGTTAACACTGATCATTTACTTATATAAACGCTTCCGTGAAACATTGCCTGCGTGGTTCAATTTTCCCCAAATTCGCGTGAAAGCTTAACTTTTGATTCTTTCAATTGATTTTGATTAACGCCAACAGCGTTTTGTTAACTTTAAACGGACTTTGATTTGAAGAACAACTTCACTCATCATTCAGCCAGTAACCTTATCTCGCTCATACTAACAAGTAGTTGAATCACATTAGCCGGAACTAACCCCTCTCCCTTTTTTCTCCCCTTTATCCCCAGGGTGTGAAGAATTTTCTTCACTCTTCTTCTTTCAATCGTATTTTTAGCTCTCTTCTACTAATACCATAGCTACCCCTTAAACATTCTCTCCTACGTCTAGTTTTCTTTAACGAAACATAGGGAGGACTAACCTAAACTTGTTGACAGTGGCGCACGCCATGCTCGTGACGTCACAGCGTAGATACGCACAACAGATGGCCTTAGTGGTAACCCCGGCGTATGTTGGTTCTTTCCTTAAACTACATGGGTCGAGATTAAATTCCTAAACTGAATTTTTATATAAATTTCAATACTGCTGAATTAATGCATCTTATATTTCTCAATACCAATTAAGGTTTGTTAATTTTAAGATGTATGCCTATCACACCAGTCCATTGCTAATTAATCATTTTAAATATTAATTTTTAGCAAGCCAGAATAGGTAGGATTATTGTATATATAACCTCCCTCAGAGCAGCAAGATTTATCTGAGTATTTAGTACAAAATCCTGCCTCCTCTGTACTCCTTGCAACAAGATATTGCCCTGTCCTGAAGTCCCGATATGGCAACCCCAATGGATTACCGTGCGCATCAAGCTCTTCACCTGTCTGGAAAGGTGAAGCCAGGTGATCTCTTCGACCGGAGTGTCGAGCCCCATTCAACGAGAAGCTGCCCTGGCTTGCTGACCTGCCTGGTCATTGAACCCATGTACTTCTGGCTCACCCCCATCCCATCCCACTCGCCCAAACACGACTCACAAAGGGTTGCTGCCGGTCGGAGAGATTGAGAAGAAGAGGACCCTGATGTACCTAGTTACAGCTACAGTGAGAATTCTTGGGGTGAGCCAGGCAAGAAATTAGTGCGACAACCAGGTCAACAGCCACCACGGGCATAGGACTATCTTTAAAGGAGTGCAGGTACTACATCAATGGCCATTTAGTTTTCCCCCATTTTTTCTTAGCTTAGACTAATTTTAACTTTATAGGGAACCTGGCTAATTACACTATTCGGACTGTGTGCGGTGGGATTGTGTGTAAATATCTTTCCATTATTATTTCTTGTTTGAGACTAGCATAGTCTCTGGGTCACGTGGGCCACGTGCCAGACCCCATTTGATTTTTGATTGTTGCAGACCACGTGTCTAACCCATCATTTTCATTATTTGAATTGCATCTCTTTTGATACCATTTTTTGTGTTGTTAAGATGTCCATTTTGTTTTAATGTAAATTTGTGAATAAATCAATATTAGGTTAATCAAACCTCCTTAGTATTTTTGCTCCCTCATTTATTTTAATGTGTGAAATGAATAGTTGATCACGGGACAAAATACCCAATATTTAAAGAGTAAGTCTATAGGTGGTAACAGCGAGGTACTTTGCATTAATATATTTGCTTCGAAGGTAAAGATCCTTATCTTTAAACTTTTAAACTACTTTACATCACTGCTCCCATTTTGGATTTTGCCTACCTTACATTAACGTAAAATAACTGTCCAGCATTTCATTGGGGTAGCTGGGACGGAGCCGGAACAGAGCCTGAGAATGAGATGACTATAGACCTGACAAAGCTAGAGTAGGCCATAAATTATTGTTAATCCTACGTGTGGAGTGCTTCGGCCTCTGGACAGTAAAATTTCCCCCTTTTGTATTTAGAGTGATGGTTAGTGAATTGTGACAGTAAAGTATTAGCAGGGTGTTTGTGCCCCGAGAGTAAGTGCTCATATCCTCCCCTGTTGAACTTTATGTAACTGTTATAAGGAGACTTTCCCGGACTAAGTTCCCACTCAGAACATAACCATCAAAAAATTCTCCACAGTATATATATATATATATATATATATATATATATATATATATATATATATATATATATATATATATATATATATATATATATATATATATATATATATATATATATATATATACATATATATATACATTGATTACTCAAAAAAGCATGGTCTCCAGGAATTTACTGCAGACATAAGTTTTCACCCGTGACCTCTGTGGACCCCTGGTTAAAATGAAGGATGCACTTAATATTTCAAGAAGAAAATTTCCTTTGCAATTTACTTGGGGTTTACAATGGTTGTATTATATACAAGATTAACTAAAATGACAAACATCAAATTATTGATTAGCTCTTGACGGTGTTTGAGAATAACAGAAATAAAGATATGCAATCATTGTTGCTCAAAATACATGCACAAACTAAATTAATCATGTTCAGTGTCTTCGTCTATTAATATGTTAACACAAGTGCTAGTTTGACACTCCTCACAAAAATCTGTACAATATAACCCGTGTTTTTTTGCATGAGCAGTGCTGAGTGTCACAAAAGCCTTTGCATTTGTATCTGATTACTCTCAGCAAGGCACCAGGCGCAGGGCTGTTGTCCATCGTGCAAGGAATTAAGTTTCTTCCATTTCTCTTCCAGCCCCAATCGTCAGGTTTAATATCACTGTTACCTAGCCAGAATTGTGTTTGATAATAAACACAGAATGAGTGATATTTTGCTGCATCACTAGTAGGTGGCAGGTCTTTCACATCAACACTTCTCAAACTCTTGATGACTTTGCCCTGAAACTTTTTCTTTCTCAGGTCATCAAGAGTTGCACAATCACTGTTAAGGCTGTACATCTTAACAATTGCTCGTTCTCCTGCTATTCTTATTTCCTCGTGAGTTGAGCTGTGAGACAAGAATGGCACAGGACACTCATAGAGAACACTTTGTTTTTTTCAGTACAGCTCCCTTTCCTATTTTGTTTAACCTTTATGTGGTGTCACATCCACACGGAGCATGCATAAATGGCAAACACCTGCAGCATTCTACACCGAGTCGTGCACTAATTTCTCTGATGCTCCAAATGGGATGCTTCATATTGGATTTCTGTGATACCATGACCAGGGGCTGACTGGTAGACTTCATGTGATGACAGAGAAGCACCAAAATGTCAGTATCCTCTGCTATAACGTATGTTACCTTGCTAACTGCCATGTTAACTGCCTCTTGCACTATCAGAAAATCTGCATCTCCTTCTGCATGCTTTGTAGATACACCATGCTCCTTCGGAGTTTCAGACAAAGTTGATAAATCTCTGTTTGTTTTTATGGTTTGCTAGAAATGCCTCCTTAGTTCCAAAGGTAAAGACTTTAGTGCATGTCAAGTGAACATCTGGGGCAACATTTAAGCCCCTTCTAAGCTTTTGATGAGTCACATATTTTGTCGATGCAGTATTGCTATATCCATCGAAGACAACAATAGGATAGCTATTTCTCATGACAAGAACAACATATTTGGATGCAATATCTTCATATGTTTCTCCTGCAGTCCATTTGATGCGTTGAAGCAAGGATCCACCATCAAAAACAGAACATTCAGCATCAGGGATTGACTCAGCTTGACTTATAGTGGATTTTGCTATGGCATCTGCAAGCTTAGATTTGGTGGCACTTCGAGGAAGTCCATTGCTTGTGAACAATGATGGTGGGTATACAGAGATCTCACTCCTCATGATTTCACTTAAGCTGATTTCAGCATTACTGGCTATCACAAGAAACTGCTGAAATAGAGCTTGAGGATCTACCTGCACTTCAACTCCATCTGTTACTATCTTCTGACCCATTGTCTTGATTTGGTGTTTCTTTCTGAAGATACAGTTTGCTGCATTTTGGTCTTCACTCATTTTGATTATATTGTTCCCAAAATCTTTGGCTAGGTGAGCATTTGACTGTGGTGCGGATAATCCTGAAATAATGTTGTACAAATACCCATTTTCTGTGTAAGGACTATGTTGTTCTAGGTACTGGGAAATCTTTGAAGTATCCTCCTGATCTCTCATCCTTCTGGATTCTTTCAGTGCCAGTCTTCTCCTGGACACTCTTTACTTCATCACTTATCTGAGCAAAGACTGGCATGGCTTGTAACCATCTTGTTCGTTGAATTTCATCCATACCTCAACCATGTGTTAAGCCTCCTGTTGACTTTATGGATTTCATTAATACCTGCTCAATAACAAGATCTGGTGCTAACCCAACCAAGTATCTGTCCGATCTCCCAATGAAGAACAAACCACTCAATAATTTGGTCATAGAGTTTCTCATTCGTTTTCTGTAGGTCCACCATGTCCTGGAGAAATAGATGTGCTGATTTTGTGTAGTTATTGTGTCCAGAGGCAGCAAAAAATGGAATCATTCTTTCTAGTGCCCTGAAGTACAATGTTGGCTGGCTGGTTCTTTGACCTCTGAGTGCAGATCAAAGGATATCCATGATCTCCATGTACTGAACCCATAATTTTCCATTTGGGCTCTTTTGTGGCTGATCCTGAATATCTCTGAGCATCTCTTCAACTGCCAATATGTCCTGGTCTTCAGCTTCCACTTCTGTTTCTGTTGATCAAAGAATTTTGTCAAACTTCTGTAATGCTCCATCTATTGAATTCTGAGTGGCCTCATGATCTGATGCTTTATTGACAGGGCGCTAAGGCGAGGCATCGGCTCCTTGTCGGACGTCATGTAAGGTAGCCTTGCAATCACTCACGCTGGTAATAAGGGTCCTCATGAAAGACTAAGGGCGAGAGAATCGGAATGCGGGCACAGCGGGTAACGTGGGGGTGGGTGAGAAGGCCGGTAAGAGAATGCTGCGTGAAAATTTTCTTCGCAGCAGTGGTGCACGAAACCTTTACTAAACATTCTTTCATCGGTCGTCCTAGCCTTGTTTCGTGATAACACAATATTCTGTCATCGGCCATGCAGGTGTTAAAAAGTGGAAATTTGAGAAGATACGTCAGTTCAAACAGTGAGAACGGTCGCCATTTTGAATATGGAATTACTCAAATTCAAAATGGCCGAATTTGTCATATTATTTACTGTGGTGTTCCAAAGAGTCCAAATGACACATTCGTACATAGAATAAACTATTGCAATTTGTTTTACTGAACCTTCTATTTTCATCTGTTTTGCATGAATTAAAATTGTGTCTATTTGTGTGTGTGTTTCTTTTGTAAAATATCAAGATATAATGGAAAGTAAATACGTCAAAATAAAGAAAAATCTTCACTCTAAAGGAGCAACTCTATGATATTTTACCGTAAAGTTAGTAGTTTAAGAGATATTCAGGTAAATGTGAGTACATAGTCGATTTTTTCAGTTTCTCCAAAATGTGTGTATTCCAATTCCGGGCATGTTTGCACAAAACCTTTCAATTTTATGGTAATTACTTATAGGGGCCAACATGTGCATAATTTAATTTTCTATCCTTTTTTGTACCAACCCGTGCGATGAACCGTGTTGAAGAAAAACGGGCAAATATGGAAAAATGTACCCTCCGAAAACATTAAAAGTGTGATTTTCACAACTTAACAATGGCCGAATTTGTCCCATTTTGGATATGGTGTTCGTAAGAGTCCATATAACATGTTCATGTAATAAAACAAAATATTGCAATTTGTTTGACCTAAAAAGCTATTTCCCATGGACTTCTTTCTCATGAAATAAAATTACTGTTACAGACTTTATTACCCTTTGTTTTGATATTTGATGATCTATGTCATAAACTTGTTCTTTTTATGCATGCTCATCTAGATTAAGGTAACTTGTTCCAACACGAGTATACTTACCTTCTCTATCTGGCCCTGGGAGCGGCAGGTATCTCCGAGACTAGGTGAGTTCCTCTATCAAGCAACTTCAAGATGTTCCTTCTGTCCAATTAGGACTTCCCTGCCAGGGGGGCAGGAAGCCGTAACATGGTATATGCTTATCTGAAGTGGCATGTGACGGATATGCCACAGGTCTCTGCGGTCATCAGACCAAAGGAATATTATTTAGAAGTCGAAAGGCACTACATAAAAGGAAAAATCCACGTTACATTAATTCTCTGGTACACTTTCATCAGGACGACATGGCTTGAGCCAAAAAACAGATTTTGAGCAAAGCGAAAAATCTATTTTTGGGTGAGATAGCCATTGTCGTCCTGATGGACCCGCCCTTGTTCTCTGTTCAGCCTTGTCAGACCCCTCCCAATCTTATTGCATCGTGGAGGCTGGCATATACGCCGAAAGGAATGACGACAGCGCGCTCCGGCGGCGTCATCCAAGATGGCGGCCAACATGGCGGCCGGATGTTGACGTCGCCGAGTACCAAAACAGTAACGGAGGAGGAGAACTTTGTAACGGCTCTTCCCATAACTTGCCACCTTTTCCCCCTCGAAGCGTAAAACACTATGTGGGGTGCAGATAGTTATGTGGGGTGCAGATAGTTATGTGGCGTGTCAAGCATACGTCCCGTGTTGATATACGATATCCTAAAGGGAAACCTTATGGGTACTCGCGCCAGAAGTTAGAATTCTGTGAAACCTTTAGTTTAATTCTCTGGGAATATCTACTGTAGTCATATATACCCTAAGGAAGCTACTGAGAGAACCTTCCATCAGGACGACATGGATATTTCACCCAAAAATAGATTTTTCGCTTCTGTCAAAACCGTTAATAATAAGCAGAAATCTTGGCTTCCAGTTTATCGTTGGGAGGTGGGGGTGCTGGTCCGCTCAACACTATGAGCGTTCGAAACACAACCGCGGGTATAAGTACAATGAAAACAAAAGAGGTGCAATAAAGGGGATAACCTTATTATAAATAAAGGATTCGATCACTTATATCATAACAAATCACATCATAACTTTATTCTATACTGTGGACTTGGGACGGAAGATGATGATAATGTTGATACACGCATATATATATATATATGTATATATATATATATATATATATATATATATATATATATATATATATATATATATATATATATATATATATATATATATATATATATATGAATCCTTCATAACATACGCTACTACACTTATAAACTATGTTGGAACATTTTCTATCAATGCTACATTATTCTTAATACACGTAGCGTAGATAATATTACAGTACAAAATACATAACAGTCTTTTTCCCCTTAACTTGATATTGTACAAAATTACAAATCTAATCTCTCAGGTGGCTTCCCTCTATTCATCCTATAAGAAAGTAGCCTACTCTAACTTCATCCAATACTGGTACATGAATATTTTCTGAATTTACACCTGATGTTTGAGCATCTTGGTTAATATTTGATTTAACTACTTCTGAATTTTTTTCATCTCTAACATTTATATGATCTACATGATTTTTATTAAATGGCTGTAATTGATCAACATGACGCTTTAAAATATTTCCACCAACTTGAACATCTTAATGTAAATTTCCTATATCTTTTACAATTTCCCCTGGTACCCAATTTTCTGGAATATTGTATGATCTTACTATGACATTAGAACAAGAGGAAAAATTTCTTTTTTGGGAGACTTTCTAACTGCTTATACCATTTTTCTTCTAAATAACTTTGCAAGCTTAGATACAACAAATGAAACTTACACCTAATCCTCCTCCCCTTCAACAAATTTGATGGTGTCACACCTATGCGGTGTTGTCTTATAAGAAAATAAAACTTTGACACATTAAAAAATATATTATTTGTGTTTGTTTTTCTGCATTTCATGTTATGCTTAACTGTTTGAACAAATCTTTCAGCCTCTCCGTTCGTGGAAGGATATGTTGCTGAAAATGTACAGTATATTTAATACCCTTTACTTCTGAAAATTCTTTAAATTTCTGTGAGGTAAATCGTGGACCATTATCAGTTACAATTCTCTCTAGAATTCCATGTGTAGAAAAAAGAAAATTTCATTAATTCTTTAACGGTTGTGTAAGATGTTGTTGTCTTCATTGGAATTATTTCTGGCCACTTACTGTAAGCATCTACCACTATATATATATATATTTATATATATATATATATATATATATATATATATATATATATATATATATATATATATATATATATATAAATATATATATATATATATATATATATATATATATATATATATATATATATATATATATATATATATATATATATATATATATATATATATATATATAAACCTAAGTAAAGACCTGCAAAATCTATGTGCACTCTTTGCCATGGATACCTGGATAATTCCCATGGGTGCATTCTAGCAAATTGAGGATTGTTCTGTTGCAGTGGCGTAGTTAAGGGTGGGCATGGGTGGGCACGTGCCCATCCATGAGAATCCTGTGCCCACCCAGGTGCCCACCCACTGGTCAAGGACCCTCTAAGGCATCTCCATTGACGAAATATTTTTAAATATGATAAATGTTTTCCTTCAGCAGGAATGTCTCATGATTTAAAAACTCTGAGAGGTGATAGCATAATATTCGTTATGTAATAAGTGTTACCAGTTGTGCATACAGTATATATCATTGCAATAGGTTTACTTTTAAAGATAGATATTCACTTTCGTTTTGCTTGATTGTTTTATATCAGGAATGAGGAAGAAATTCAATATTTACTCGTGAACTATTACCACAATTAATATCTATCTATTTATCTATCTATCTATCTATATATATATATATATATATATATATATATATATATATATATATATATATATATATATATATATACATATATATATATATATATATATATATATATATATATATATATATATATATATATATATATATATATATATACAGATATATATATATATATATATATATATATATATATATATATATATATATATATATATATATATACAGATATATATATATATATATATATATATATATATATATATATATATATATATATATATATATATATATATATATATATATATATATATATATATATATATATATATACTGTACGTGTATATATATATATATATATATATATATATATATATATATATATGTGTGTGTGTGTGTGTGTGTGTGTGTGTGTGTGTATCAACATTATCATCATCTTCCGTCCCAAGTCCACAGTATAGAATAAAGGCGTAAGGGCCCGGCCAGACCAAGCGCGGCTAGCGGCGAGGTTAGCGGCAAGAGGTTCCAGCTGCTAATTGAAACCTTAGGTATCTTATGTAGGTGGCCAGATAGGAGGAGCGGGAAGCCTCAAGCCGCTGCAGTTGCCGCTAGACTATGTTTCATGTTTTAAAAAATCGTGGCGGCTTGAGCGTCTTCACCCAAGATTACGCCATTTTTCATCAGTTCCTGAAGGGGTACGCGTTCAATTGTTCGTTTCCGGCCATTACTAATCAACAATTTATTGGGAGGTGTTTCGGAGAGCATAAATGGAATAAATAAATGGAAGTTATGGCAATCAACTGCAAATGGATGCTAATAAAATAGTGGGTAGGCCTACGTTTTTTTTGTGCTTTGCAACCTATTTAATCACCATTTATATATATATATATATATATATATATATATATATATATATATATATATATATATATATATATATATATATATATATATATATATATATATATTGTTATGCACGGACCCAGTGAGGGCCAAGTTCTTTAAGTTTTCTTCACAGCCAGAGCTAGCAATAATATGTAACAGTGATATTAAAGGAGTGGGTAATCATAAAACACTGCAAGAGTCATATTGAATATTTATTTACAAACAAAATAACACAGAAAATCACTTCAAATGGGAAGATATCAAACCACAAGCACAGTACAACAAACACATAGGACCCATCCATCAACAACGACACGGAAAGGCAAGACAACAGTAAAAGGAAAGAATAACCTCGCAACCTACCATTCACCCGACAAATTACACAATTACATTGACTGATAGAAAAGAGCAAGAAAGTCTCGGAACCTTAACTCTACCCCTCTTTATACAAATCTAGGCAAAACTCCCCATCCCCACAATACACATAAATCACATTAATACTTAACCTACATTAACACGGAAAATAAAAACACTCCTGATGTAGGCTTTCACAGAGACAAATAAAGTCAGAAGACCAATCATGGACGAGACCTTGTTTACGCTAACCGCGTAGCGCAACACAAACAGCGGTGAAAAATCACTAAAGGCGCCGCCCTCTACTCCTTCAGAGATGAAATGGAGGCAAACCAAAGTCACTACCCTTACCAAAAGGAAGATAGGTCTCAGCTTTAACGGGTACAGTAGTGATGGATTCTGGTCCGTGGAGAGTCCTTCTCCCCGCTGGTAACACACAATTACAGCAAACCCTCACCATGCACAGGAGAAAGTGATAGCATTTAACTGCTGCTGAGTTGCTCCTCCAAAGGCGGCGATCAAATCCTCCACCGCCTCCTTCACTGAAGACACTGGATCACTCCCACTAGTAATCTCCAGCGGTTGAAGAGCCAACTCACGGTGAGATCTTCAAGTTTGAAGATGGCAGCTATTTCCTCACTCCCATTTACCTCCAATAAAAGGTCCCTCGTCACTTCGCCCAACACTCCCAAACAGTCAACATGGAAAACAAAACAAAACATTCCATGGGTGACGTACCAATCTTAGCCTAATACATCAACCACTAGATGGCGATGAAAAGAAAATTAAATTAAAGTGACTTTAGGTGACACTCAAAATATTACTTTATCAATTAAGATAAATTAACCAAAATTCCCGGTAAAGTTGGTTACATTTCCCCCCTTAAATAAAAATTTTTATGGAATAAAAATTGATAGATAAAGTCTCAAGTCAAAGCAACCCCTATTTAGTTTATCAAAACTAGCTAGTCACTTTACCCTTCAAAATATAATCTGAACACTAATAATTTTAATACTTTAACTAGTGTCATCCTAACAATAACAAAAAAAGAGAGAAAAAAAAAACAATCTCCTGAAATGTGAAAAATTTCATTATCACAAGAAATCAGCGGGATAAGGCATCTGAAACAACATTCTCTTTTCCAGAGATGTGCTTAATATCCAGACTCCATTCCTGTAACAGTAAGCTCCACCTACACAATCTCTGATTGTGACTCTTAAACTTTTTCAAAAAAATTAAAGGATTATGATCTGTCCAGACTTCAATCGGTGTCCTGCAGCTGGAAAGATAAACCTCAAAATGTTCAAGAGCGAGAATCAGGCTCAAGGTTTCCTTCTCTATGGTGGAATAATTCCGTTGTGGTTTAGTTAATTTCTTTGAGAAGGAAGCCACTGGATGTTCTACCTGGTCCTCCACCTGCGACAAGACAGCTCCAACACCCACATCACTGGCATCTATTGCCAACTTGAATGGTACTTGAAAATTAGGGGCTTTCAAAATTGGATTAGTTAATAAGGTGGATTTTAACTTATCAAACGATTCTTGACATGCGCTCGACCACTGGAATTCCACTCCTTTCTGCAATAAATTAGTTAAAGGATTAGCTATTTGGGAAAAAATAATTATAAATTTTCTATAGTAGCCTATCATTCCCAGAAACCTGCGAATGGCTTTCTTGTTATCCGGCACCTGAAAATTTACAATTGCCTCTACATTTGCAGACTTTGGTAGTACTTTACCCTGACCCCTGACCTACTTCATGTCCCAAGTAGACTACCTTCGCCTTTGCTATGTCACTGCTTGCTTGAGCTTAACAAACAGTTTCTCCATCCTCTTTAAGTGTGTAGCCCAATCATGGCTATACACGATGATATCATCAATATAGACCACTACTCCTTCCAGTCTACCCACAATCTTATTCATTAAACGCTGGAATGTAGCAGAGGCGTTTTTCATGCCAAAAGGCATAACATTACAGGCATACAACCCTTCATGAGTTACAAATGCGGATACCTCCCTAGCCTGCTTAGTCAATGGAACTTGCCAGTATCCTTTTAACAAGTCAAATTTACTAATATACTGAGCATTCCCTATTTCATTAATACAGTCCTCTACTCGAGGAAGAGGAAAGCTGTCAGCCTCAGTGACTGCATTAATTCTCCTGTAATCAAAGCACATCCGGTACTCACCTCCCTCCTTCTTCACTAAGACTACAGGAGAAGACCATGGACTATTACTGTCTTCAATTAAATTGTGCTCCAACATATACTCTACTTCTTTGTCAATAATCTCTCTTTTTACTGGATTGGTCCTATAGGGGGCTTGCTTGATGGGCTTAGCATTTCCCACTTCCACATCGTGACTCAATACATTGGTAAGCCCTGGAGAATCCTGAAATAATTCTGGAAAAGATTCACATAAATTTACCACAGACTCCCTCTGATCCCTTTCTAAGTGTAGCAAATTCCCAGACAAATTACTTAGCATTTCCTGATTATTTCTGGGCCATGGCATATCAATGCTGAGACCTAAAACATTGGGCTCAACCCTATTGAGTAATAAGATTGGTTCCTTAATCACACGCTCAACAAAAGGCTTCAACATATTTGCATGGCATAGTTGATACTTACGTCGCCTGTCTGGTGTTTCTATCAGGTAGTTAAGACTACTAACTACCTTTGCAACCTTCCATGGACCTGAAAACTTTGCCGTTAAGGGATTTCCTGGAATTGGCAGCAGAGCAAGTACCTTATCCCCAACCTGAAATTCCCTAACTCTGGTCTTTATGTCGTACTTTTCCTTCATCTTCCCCTGACCAATTACTAGATTATTCTTAGCAAATTCCCATGCCTTAGTTAACTTACTCCTGGACTCTCTCAAGAACTCTATCAAGCTTACGTTAGGGTGACTCCCCTCCCAACTCTCTCTTATCACATCCAAAGGACCCCTTACCTTGTGACCAAAAACTAATTCAAAGGGGGTGAAACCCATTACATCACTTGGTACAGACCTAAAAGCAAAAAGTAAATACGGGAGAACTTTATCCCATCCTCCCGGATTATCCCCACAATATTTTTTTAACATGGATTTCAGCGTCTGATGGAATCGCTCAATCTGTCCCTGGCTTTCTGGATGGTAAGGCAATGACCTGATATGTTGAACCTTCAACTCCTGTAAACTTTTACAAAATTCTTTGCTTGTAAAATTAGTCCCGCAATCAGATTGAATCGTCTTGGGCAAACCAAACCTGGAAAAGAAGTTTGTTAATGCATTGATGACCTGCTTACTCTTAAAACTCCTCAAGGGCACTGCTTCCGGGTACCTAGACATTCGATCCATTATAGTTAGTATGTATTGATTACCACTGCTGGTTTTAGGCAATGGGCCTACAATGTCAATCAAAATTTCCTGAAAAGGTTCCCCTACTGCTGGAATTGGTTTTAAAGGTGCCTTAGGGATTTTCTGATTGGGTTTACCAACCAGTTGACAAGTTTTGCAAGAATTAACAAACCTTTTTACCTCAGATCTCATCTTTGGCCAATAAAAGTGTTCAGCAAGTATCCTAAAAGTCTTTCCAATTCCAAAATGACCTGCGAACACATCCTCGTGTCCCAACCATAAAATCTTGTCCCTATATTTATGGGGCACTACCACCTGTTTCCTTACCTCCCAATCATCAGACGGAACCACAGTTGACCTACTCACCCTCAGTAGGATGCCGTCTTCCCACAGATACCGAGGTCTACTCAAATCAGAGTCTACCTCCACTCCTAATTCTCCAAACTCCTCCTTCTGAGCTAACCTAAGTGATTCCCTATCCCACTCAGAGACCAGACTAGGACTTGCAGAAGCACTTAACCCAGAAACCCCTCCCTCTGACAGCTCCTCTAGACTATCCAAGCCTAACCCTTCATCCTCTATCCCAGATGAATGCGCTGCCGAGCGAGTCACAACCATTACCGGTTCAACTTCACTAACGGGGTCAGCATACCTGCATTGCACAACCGGGCAATCACATACCGTACCTGCCTCTATATCGTTAGCCAACACAATATCAACATTGCTTATGGGTAATACATCCACCATTGCCAACTTCATAGGTCCATTAATCCACCTTGAGTCTACCCAAAACTCACCCAGAGGACACACTACTACCGTATTAGGAAATCCACCTAATACTACATACTCTGGCTCCTCCTCTCTGAAGTCCCAGGGCAATGAGGACCGTAAGATTACCGACTGGGCCGCGCCAGTGTCCCGTAGTATTCTCACCCGCCTTCCAGACCCTGACCGGTCTTTAGCGAAAACCTCGCCTTCTGCGACGTACTTACTGAAGCAACTACTTACCTGGGACCTGCTCCCAGCAACCTTACCAATCAAGCCTACCGGCTTTGACTTACCCTGCCCTTTCCAGGCAGTACAATCAGCCTTAACATGGCCCTTTTTCCTGCAGAAAAAACAAATGATTTCACTTCCACCCCTACTTGGTGATGACTTTGCCTTCTTTGGAGAACTCCCTCCATCCGACTTACCAGACGTTACCGCTGCTTTCTCGCCCTTCTTACCTTTATCCCATTTATCGAGTCTCGATGAAAAACGATTTACTGACTTATGCGATAAAGTATATTCGTCCGCAGCAACCGCTACTGCTTCTATAGTTTCCAATTTCAAGTCTTCTAAATGTACTTTAAGTTCCATCCCAATGTGATTTTTAAATTCCTCAATTAATATTAGTTCCTTTAAACTTTCAAAATCATTAATACCCTTCGCTTTTAACCAATCTAAAAACGCACTTAATTTCTCTCTAGCAAATTCAACAAATATGCAGTTATACAGTTTACGCAAGTTACGAAAGCGTTGACGGTACGCCTCCGGTACCAGTTCATAAGCCTTCAATATTATCTCTTTGACCTGTTTGTACTCTGCACTCGTCTCTTCACTTAGCGCTGCATAAACCTTCTGTGCCTTACCGATCAATCTGCATTGAACTAAGGTAGTCCACATTGATTCCGGCCAACTCAGTTTTCTCGCTAATTTTTCGAATGCAGAGAAAAATTCTGCGACATCGGATTCATTAAATATTGGTACCAGCTTAATTGCGCTGCCAATATTAAACCTATCTTCCGCTTCTGGTCGCTTCAGCCGAAGT
This sequence comes from Palaemon carinicauda, assembly GCF_036898095.1. Taxonomy (NCBI): domain Eukaryota; kingdom Metazoa; phylum Arthropoda; class Malacostraca; order Decapoda; family Palaemonidae; genus Palaemon; species Palaemon carinicauda. Next base: position 37,997 of record NW_027169281.1, read on the forward strand.
ACCTGTAATTCATGTTCCATTCTCCTAATTTCCAATTCTCTTTCCTGATCTAACCTAACCTTCTCCTGTTCTCTCTCGTACTCTAATCTAGCCCTTTCCTGTTCTACTCAAAGCTTTTCCTGTTCTACTCTCACCTGTTCCTGCCCTATTCTAAGCTTTTCCAATTCTTTTTCCTGATCTAACCTAAGCTTTTCCTGTTCTACTCTAACCTGTTCCTGCGCTATTCTAAGCTTTTCCCGTTCCCTCTCATGAAGCCTCTCTCTTTCCCTATTAGCTACTTCAGTCTTACCCATTTCTAACTGTAACTTCAACTTTTCCATTTCTATCTTTTGCAAAGCTATCTTATCCTTAATTGACTCTGGTTCAGCTAAACTAGGACCTGCTATTCTACCTTGCATAGCCTTCATTACCTGAAGCAACAAACTCCCTTTCTTCACACCTGCGACAATAGGCAACTCAAGATATTCACCAATTATCATTAAATGGCTCTTACTAAGATCACCTATCTTCTCCTCCCAATCAGGACTATGGAAAAACTCCGAAACATTAAACCCAGCCACTTCTTCTGTATCAGTCATTTTGTCGAAGAAAAATAACTAGCGAAACTGATAATTACCACCTCCTTCACTATTTGTTTATATACAATTACATACGCTCTGGGGATCCTGAAAATACTAGTTTTACAGGATCCTGGCAAGGTCGCCAAATGTTACGCACGGACCCAGTGAGGGCCAAGTTCTTTAAGTTCTCTTCACAGCCAGAGCTAGCAATAATATGTAACAGTGATATTAAAGGAGTGGGTAATCATAAAACACTGCAAGAGTCATATTGAATATTTATTTACAAACAAAATAACACAGAAAATCACTTTAAATGGGAAGATATCAAACCACAAGCACAGTACAACAAACACATATAGGACCCATCCATCAACAACGACACGGAAAGGCAAGACAACAGTAAAAGGAAAGAATAACCTCGCAACCTACCATTCACCCGACAAATTACACAATTACATTGACTGATAGAAAAGAGCAAGAAAGTCTCGGAACCTTAACTCTACCCCTCTTTATACAAATCTAGGCAAAACTCCCCATCCCCACAATACACATAAATCACATTAATACTTAACCTACATTAACACGGAAATAAAAACACTCCTGATGTAGGCTTTCACAGAGACAAATAAAGTCAGAAGACCAATCATGGACGAGCGCCTTGTTTACGCTAACCGCGTAGCGCAACACAAACAGCGGTGAAAAATCACTAAAGGTGCCGCCCTCTACTCCTTCAGAGATGAAATGGAGGCAAACCAAAGTCAATAACCTTACCAAAAGGAAGATAGGTCTCAGCTTTAACGAGTACAGTAGTGATGGATTCTGGTCCGTGGAGAGTCCTTCTCCCCGCTGGTAACACACAATTACAGCAAACCCTCACCATGCACAGGAGAAAGTGATAGCATTTAACTGCTGCTGAGTTGCTCCTCCAAAGGCGGCGATCAAATCCTCCACAGCCTCCTTCACTGAAGACACTGGATCACTCCCACTAGTAATCTCCAGCGGTTGAAGAGCCAACTCACGGTGAGATCTTCAAGTTTGAAGATGGCAGCTATTTCCTCACTCCCATTTACCTCCAATAAAAGGTCCCTCGTCACTTCGCCCAACACTCCCAAACAGTCAACATGGAAAACAAAACAAAACATTCCATGGGTGACGTACCAATCTTAGCCTAATACATCAACCACTAGATGGCGATGAAAAGAAAATTAAATTAAAGTGACTTTAGGTGACACTCAAAATATTACTTTATCAATTAAGATAAATTAACCAAAATTCCCGGTAAAGTTGGTTACAATATATATATATATATATATATATATATATATATATATATATATATATATATATATATATATATATATATATATATATATATATATTTTTGGGCTCAAGCCATGGCGTCCTGATGGAAGGTTCCTTTTTGGTAGCTTCCTTGGGTAAATAACTACTAAGATATTCCCAGAGAATTTAACCACAGGTTATCACAGAATTCTAACTTCTGGAGCGAGTATCCTAAAGGTTTCCCTTTTAAGACATCGTATATCAACAGGGGATGCATGTATTAACGCGCCACATAGCTATCTACACCCCGAACAGAGTTAATGCTTCGGTGTGTAAGGGCTGAGAATAGCTGGGAGCCGTTCCATAGCTAATCTCATCCGTGGCTACTTCTGGTACTCGAGACGTAAACAAACGGGCGCCATTGCTTAAATGACGTCACGACCGTCTTCATCCTTTGTTCAGTAGCTCGCCATACTTAGACGGATTTTCCCTGTGCCTTACTTATCGCTTTGCATCTACGTTATGTTGCTACCTTCGGCCTCGCCTTCTTCTGGAAAGTTGAGTACAAGGTTCCAGTATTGTTTAGTTAAGCTCTGACCGTAAAGTAGATATTACTTTCCGAGATAATTGTTGTTTTGTGGCAGAGCTGTGCCTCTACCGGACCCGCCATTTTATGGCGTCGTTGTTGTTATGCATGCCTTATTTAGTTAGCCACAACAACGCTCCCGGCCTTATTTACTAATCGATAACATTAGTTTATTTAGTCTTCATGGCTAGGAACTTTTATATCGTGTTTTGACACTTTTTATCGGTCATCGATTGACCTCATACCAGTAGGCTACTATAGCCCCCAGGCCAGAGCGCCTATATATCAGGGTTCATGCATGATTTTATTAGTGATCCTAGGCTAAGTTATGAAGATAGTGGCATTATTTTACAATACTTTCGACTGTGATGCAAGTGTTTTTCGCCTTCAGGGACCATATAGGGGATAGGTTAGTTAGTGTCCCTTCCTAACCTAACCTACTTGTAGGACCCCTATATGCTTCCTTCATCCCCCTGCCCTTGGCATTCCCTCTGTTTAGCCTTGATTCCCTTACTAAGTAAAGGGATCAAGCGCCTAACGGAGTATATTATCGCCTCTCAGTCCTCCCTAAGGGAATGAACCCCCCTTAGGGTTGCGTCCGAGAGTGAGGAACGGCTAGCCCTTCCTCTATGGCTAGGACTAGTCTATGACTGTCCTGCGATAGCGATATGTCTTCTATCTTTCCTAGTTCAGGGCTTTTAGCCCTGCTCTAGGTTAGGTTTTGGAAAGGTTATTCTGTCCCCTGCTGAAACTGTACCCATGCACCGTTTCAGCCAGGCTGCCTTATCTTAGGTTAGGGAGTGTCCTCCCTTTCCCTAGTGGCCGCTCTGGTACAGAACCCCTTCCATGGAAGACTCTTCTCTTCTCCCCTCCCCACCTATCTCTTGTATAGCCTAGCCTACACTTAGGTTAGTCTATACCCATCTGTCCCCTGTCCTACAACTCCTCCTTAGGGTGGAGTGATAGGGCTACCTTGAGCTTCTATGTGCAGTCCGCTCTGGTACATATACCCTTCATAGTGTCCTATGGGGTTAGCCACTGGATGTGTTCTGTATGTAGAGGTCTCCCCCTCTTTGGGTGTCCCCTAGCCCTCCCTTGGGCTACCCTAGCTCCCGGTCCTCTGAGACCCCTGCTTCTGGGGGATAGAGCCAGCCTCTATCATGGGTACACCCTCTCAGGGGGGGATGTCTGGGAGTCCATGACTGGACTTCTTACATCCCTCCCCCTGTCTCTCTCACTATCCGGGTGCCGGTCCCTTGCCGCCTCCACTGTCGGCGATACCCGCCTCCTACCTTGGTGACTCTCCCCTTACCCTCATGCCGCCAGCCCCCCGCGTGCCGGGGGACTGCCGACCGCCGCCGGCTTCTTGCCGATGGCTCTCCTCCTTCCTCCTAGCTTCGCCGTCCCAGTCACCAATCCGGCATCCTCCGACTGCCGGAGCCGCCGCTCCTCTGCCGGCGTGCCGTCGTTGTGCCGGAGGCCGCCACCCTGGTATTACTCTTGACTTATATATTGTCTGTTCTAATGCCAGAAACTCTGCTGGAGCGGCCTCCGGCGTGCCGGAGGTCTGCCGGAACCCACCGGAGGCGTCAAGACTACTAGCTATCATATGAATACTGATAGCCCTACACTGCAAACAGATGGCCTGTTTACGCTATTAGATCAGTGCCTTGGTACTGTTCTATTAGTAATCATGCTGTCTCTTTGCATTCTTCAAAATTCCAGCATGCTGGGTGTATCTTAGCGCGGCTGGTTGCCGGAAGCAGTTACCCTAAGGGACCTGTTAGCCCCCTAATTTGGGACTGAGTGGCCTCGGTCCCAAACTTATCCTTGGCATTTTCCATGGAATTCCATTGCCCTATGGACTTCTAAGAAATACTATCCTGTGCCTTCGGCCATCTCGGATTATCCAAGGATAAAGCTTGCGGTAGCCAGCCGGGCGGGATGCATGGAGTATGTTTTCTTTACTACTTCAATCTCTATGCATCACACCCTTCATTAAGTTAAAATTATTGATTAATATTAACTTAGATTAAGAGCCATTCTTATGACTCCCCCCATACTCATTTTCTCTTTCTTCCACAGGAGGAGCAGATGAAGTGTGACTTCGACTTCTGCGCTGTGAAACGCCCGCACTTCTACGGGCATACGGCTTGCAGGACTCACGCCCCTTGTGCTAACAAGAAAGGGGATTTGAAATTCTGGGACCCACTGAACTGTACGGTCTGCCAGGCTCACATAGCTGATGGCTTCCATAACTCTCCCTCAGCGGAGATCAGGGACATTGCTCAAGAGAAGCTACGCAAATGGGTGCGTGGCTTCCAGAAGAATGCCACCGGACCGTACCTGGCCACTGAAGAATTGAGGTCACTTCTGTTCCCAAAGGCCTCCCCTGATTCTGTGGTGCCCAAGGATTTGATCCCCACTGTCCAAATTACGGTGGAACCTGATGTAGTCATGGCCCAGTCCATGCACGATTGCCGCCTAGATTCCGATGATGATGAACACATGTCGGATGTCTCGGAGGGTACGGAAAAGACCCTCATGGCTCAAGGAGCTGAAGATGACGAAGACCAGGTGGAATACGCCGAGTCGGAGCAAGAGGTCGCTCCTCCTTCCATCTCCGCCCCTACTCCTACACCGACGGAAGTGACTCTCCCGTCTACCTCCATGACCCCGGAACCCTCATCATCCACTCAGGAAATGCTCCGGTTGATTAGAGCCGTCATGAACGACAAGTTAAAGGAGAATCAGGAGTTCATCAGGTCCATGATGGGACCCAAAGAACCGAAGAAGATCTCGGTTAAGGATCTCCCCGCTTGCTCTCATGCCAACCCATGGAGGTATGCTGAGCATATGGTGATAGCGACCGGCAGAATCTTTGTCAGCGACAAGATCGGCTCGGTCCCCCTGGAAGATGTGGAATTCTTCCCAAATTTTGAGGCCTACCCGGACTGTTATGTCCGACTTCGCTCTGAACCTGCCTCTAAAGAAGAGACCGAACCGAAAGAAGAGAGTGTTCGATCTCGCGAAGGCCCAGGCTATGCTAGCCAACACGTTCAAGAGTAGGGGTTTTACCTGCTCGAAGCTTCCGGCCCTGAGCAAGAAGCACCCTACCTACGTCGCACCTGAAAATGCGGTACTTCCATTCATGGAAAAGGCCTTTGCTGCGTGCCTTAAAGCTGTGGAAGAGGGGAAAGCCTGCCCTGCACTGGAGGAGTGCAGACCCTTCTCCATAGTTACTCCCCTGACGCTCGACACTGGAAGGACATCCAGCATACTTTCGTCGTGGGAAAGCTAGATCCTGACGTCGCCGGACGTCAGTTTAATGAAGACCTCCCGAAACTTAACGATCACCTCCTTCGTCGGGAACAAGATACGAAGGAGAGGCTCGCAGCATCTATGTCCCACCAGGTCCAACTTGACATTATGGCCTGTGACACCAGAGTACCAGACCACTACATGGTACTTGCCAAATCCCACATGGCAACCCTGGTGAAGGACATGTACCACTTCATGAAGGCTCGGAGAGCCTGTCGTGAATTCGTGTTCGCAGGTGCCACTGTGAAACACGAACCCCGGAGTCTGATTTCCTCCAACATCTGGGGCAAACACCTCTTTCCTTCTGACCTTGTGAAGGAGATCACCGACAAAGCCGCCACGGAGAATAGGAACCTTCTCCACAAGTGGGGCATGTCAAAGAAGAGGAAATCCTCTCAGGACGACGGACCTCAACCTAAGAGGAAATCTTCGAAACAGAAACCCCAACAACGTCAACCAAGACGTCAGTTTCCGGGACCCGCTACCTCCCAAGTGGCAGCTCAGCCACAACAGACCTTTCAACTGGTCACCCAACCGGTGTTGTCACAGTCACCGGTCTTCACCCCTGCTTTCGAGCAACAGACGACTACCTTTCGTCCCAAAGGTAGAGGCTCAAACAGAGGTGCAGGCAGAGACGCATCTCGCCGTCCCTCCAGAGGCAGAGGAGGAAAGGGAGCTAGCAGCCGAGGCAGCAAGCCCTCGGGACACCAGAAGCAATGAAGTGCTTCCGGTGGGAGGAAGACTCCGCCAATTCCAGGATCGTTGGACCTTCGATCCCTGGGCACACAGCATCGTCAAGAAGGGTCTAGGCTGGAGTTGGACTCAACCACCCCCAACATTCCAGCAGTTCTTCCAACAATCAACCCCCCTTCTGGAAGAATATGTCCTAGATCTCTTGAACAAGAAGGTGATAAGGAAGGTAAAGTCCACCAGGTTCCAAGGAAGACTGTTTTGTGTCCCCAAGAAAGACTCCGACAAACTCAGAGTCATTCTGGACTTATCCCCCCTCAACAAGTTCATAGCGAACGACAAGTTCAAGATGCTGACTCTTCAACAAATAAGGACCCTTCTGCCTCGAGGTTCCTACACGGTCTCCATAGACCTGGCGGATGCCTACTGGCACGTTCCAATGAACCATCACGCTTCCTCCTACCTAGGATTTCGACTCCAAAGGAAAAGCTACGCCTTCAGGGCCATGCCCTTCGGCCTCAATGTGGCCCCTCGGATCTTCACAAAGCTGGCGGATGCCATAGTACAACAGCTCCGCCTCCGAAACGTCCAGGTGATGGCCTACCTCGACGACTGGCTAGTTTGGGCTCCATCGCCCGAGGATTGTGTAAAATCCTGCAACAAAGTCACCCAGTACCTAGAACACCTGGGATTCAAGATAAACGAGAAGAAATCTCGCCTCTCTCCAGCTCAGAAGTTCCGGTGGTTAGGAATCCAATGGAACCTTCAGTCACACCGCCTTTCCATCCCCCAGAAGAAAAGGAAGGAAATAGCAGGGTCTGTCAAGCGACTACTAAAATCCAAACAGATTTCAAGACGCCAGCAGGAACGAGTTCTAGGCTCTCTACAGTTCGCCTCAGTAACAAACCCAGTGCTTCGTGCACAGCTAAAGGATGCCGCGGGAGTCTGGAGACGTTCTGCATCCATCGCTCGAAGAGACCTCAAGAGACGGCTCCCAAACAGACTTCGACTTCTCCTCAAGCCGTGGTCGGAAGCAAAGGCCCTGAAAAGGTCCATTCCTCTTCAACACCCACCTCCATCACTCAACATCCACACGGACGCTTCGCTGGAGGGTTGGGGAGGTCACTCCCACCAAAAACAGGCTCAAGGCACCTGGTCTCCCCTGTTCAAGACGTTCCACATCAACATCTTGGAGGCCATGGCGGTCCTTCTAACTCTGAAGAAACTATCCCCGCCTCCCTCGATCCACATTCGTCTAACCCTAGACAACTCGGTAGTAGTCCGATGTCTCAATCGCCAAGGCTCAAGATCGCCCCAGATAAATCAGGTGCTTCTCCCAATCTTCCGTCTGGCAGAGAAGAAGAAGTGGCACCTGTCTGCAGTTCACCTACAAGGATTCCGCAACGTGACAGCGGATGCTCTATCTCGAACAAACCCGATAGAGTCGGAATGGTCTCTAGACGCAAGATCATTCTCCTTCATCTCTCACCAAGTCCCAGAACTTCAGATAGATCTCTTCGCAACGAGCGACAACAATCAACTTCCTCGGTATGTGGCCCCGTACAAGGACCCCAAGGCAGAAGCAGTGGATGCCATGTCACTGGACTGGAACAGATGGTCCAAGATCTACCTGTTCCCTCCCACTAACCTTCTGCTGAAAGTCCTCTCCAAACTGAGAACCTTCAAAGGGACAGCGGCCCTAGTGGCTCCCAAGTGGCCCCGGAGCAACTGGTACCCCCTGGTCCTGGAGCTGCAGCCCAAGCTGATCCCTCTCCCGGGCCCAGTTCTCTCCCAACAAGTACAGAAGTCGACTGTCTTCGCTTCATCATCGAAAATCAAGGACCTTCATCTCATGATTTTCTCTCCCTAGCCGCAAAGAAGAGGTTTGGGATCTCGAAGAAAAGTCTAGACTTCCTCGAGGAATACAAGACCGAATCCACAAGACGGCAATACGAATCATCCTGGAGAAAATGGGTCTCTTTCGTCAAGACAAAAAATCCTAAAGAAATCACAATTGATTTCTGCACGTCCTTCTTCATTCACCTTCATGGACAAGGATTAGCAGCCAATACGATTTCAACCTGCAAATCGGCCTTGACCAGACCAATTCTGTATGCCTTCCAAATTGATCTGTCCAGCGACATCTTCAATAAACTACCGAAAGCATGTGCTCGTCTACGCCCAGCACCCCCACCGAAACCAATCTCCTGGTCATTAGACAAGGTGCTCCATTTCGCCTCCAACTTGGATAATGATTCATGCCCTCTCAAGGATCTGACTCAGAAAGTTATATTTCTCTTTGCTCTTGCTTCGGGAGCCCGAGTCAGCGAAATAGTGGCATTATCAAGAGAAGAGGGTCACATCCTGTTTACTGATACAGGAGACATTACCCTCTCCCCTGATCCGACGTTTCTCGCCAAAAATGAATTACCCACCAAAAGATGGGGCCCCTGGAGAATATGCCCCCTGAAGGAAGATGTCTCTTTATGCCCAGTAGAGAGCCTCAAGGTCTATCTTCGCAGAACTTCGAACTTTGGTGGAGGCCAACTCTTCAAAGGAGAAACATCGGGCAGCGACCTGTCACTGAAACAATTAAGAGCGAAAATCACCTACTTCATTCGCAGAGCAGATCCTGACAGTACACCCGCCGGTCATGATCCTAGGAAAGTTGCATCATCTCTGAATTTCTTTCAGAGTATGGACTTTGAAAGCCTTAAAAGCTTCACAGGCTGGAAGTCCTCGCGCGTTTTCTTTAAACATTATGCAAAACAAGTGCACGAAGTCAAACATTTTGTGGTAGCCGCAGGTAGTGTTATGAAACCTGCACCTAACTCTGCATAGAACAGTGAGTTACTTGGGACTCTAACTCTTCGGGTGCCTATGTTGACCCTCGAGCGATACATAGTGATGTCGAAAACACTTAGTGCTTTTATAACTGTTCTTATCCCAGGTGAAATGTCATAGTTGTCACACAAGTGCCGCATGCCCTGAGCATGATGTTTTTTAATCAAAGACTAACGTTCCTCGAGAACGAGTGCCTACTAATAAATTTGAAATTCCTTTTCAGATTCAAGAGCAAGTCTTTATTACTATGTACATTATAATTACTGTAAATGAACTTTACTTATTGCTGCAATTCATTTAATTTCTGCATTTGTGAAATAAAATTTCTATTTTATTACCTGTGCGTCTCAATTAGCTCCTACTTACTATGAAATACATGCCTGTCATAGTTTTATTATCCCCTTTCCTTATGGTTCATGGAGAAATTAAGATACTAACTCTTAATTTATATTCACTCTGATTATGTAATGTTCCAATACGAATACTTACTCTTCATACCCTGGAGATGAAACCAACCTTCTCAGCACACAGTGTCCAACCACCACTGGTCTGCTTTCAGAATGTTCCTATACGAATGCCAAACATTCAGCTTCGTCTCCAAGTTCTTCAAGTTCTTCTATCAGGGTGAATAGCCCTTCAATACCACTTTGACGTCGGCATGGCCCGTGGGAACTTCACTGCCAAGGGGGGCAGGAAGATTCTTCCCTACGGTTCTTTACTAAGATTACTATGCTATTTTGTCAATGCCCTTGGCACTTACTAATAGGGGAAAATCTACCACGATACATTGATTCTCTGGTATTCTTCCATCAGGACGCCATGGCTTGAGCCCAAAAAACGGATTTTGAGCGAAGCGAAAAATCTATTTTTGGGTGAGATAGCCATGGCGTCCTGATGGACCCTCCATGCTACTTCGTCCAGTTTTTAGGTCCCACCCTGCTCTGCTGTATCATGGTGGTCGGCAAGCAACTGGCTTCAGGATGAAGACGGTCGTGACGTCATTTAAGCAATGGCGCCCGTTTGTTTACGTCTCGAGTACCAGAAGTAGCCACGGATGAGATTAGCTATGGAACGGCTCCCAGCTATTCTCAGCCCTTACACACCGAAGCATTAACTCTGTTCGGGGTGTAGATAGCTATGTGGCGCGTTAATACATGCGTCCCCTGTTGATATACGATGTCTTAAAAGGGAAACCTTTAGGATACTCGCTCCAGAAGTTAGAATTCTGTGATAACCTGTGGTTAAATTCTCTGGGAATATCTTAGTAGTTATTTACCCAAGGAAGCTACCAAAAAGGAACCTTCCATCAGGACGCCATGGCTATCTCACCCAAAAATAGATTTTTCGCTTCGCTCAAAATCCGTTATATATATATATATATATATATATATATATATATATATATATATATATATATATATATATATATATATATATATATATATATATATATATATATATATATATATATATATATATAAAAGATATAGAGAAATTTCAAATGTGAAAAGAATCGTATGTAGGCTACATTTAAACAATAGGCTATATCTTATGCAAATGCTAGTTAATTCTGGAATGAAAGGGACAATTTTTTTCGTGAACTTTATCATATTTGAAGCAATTATAATAGCTGGTAAGAGAGAGATTGAGGTTGTCTATAGTTCTACCTTTGTTTTTTTGAGTCTGAATCCAGGAAGGATGTTCCCATCAAAGAATTAAAAAACTTGTGAAATATGCAGATATTCATTAAATCTGTCGCCGTACAAACGAGACTGGCAACATTAATTTCAAAATTAACTTATTTTCCCTTCTCTGTTTATTAAAATCGTAAATCCAGACTCTTGTGTAATTTATAGTTCAGATTAAAATACCGATTTTCAATGGGAAGTAATTTCCTACTCGAACACCATCGCCATGTTTACGAGGAAGGCTATCAGCTGGAAGTGAGGAGGCAAGACAGGTGTGGCGGTTCCGGTGTGGCCACCCAACATTTTGTTGCTGGCTTGCCGCCGAGTCATGCCGCTAGCCTCGCCGCTCAACGCGCTTTGGTCTGGCCGGGCCCTAAGACATGTCCTTCCCCTCTCGTCTGTTTATGGTCTTTCTATGCCAGTTTATACTTGACAATTTTCTTAGCTCGTTAATCCATCGTCTTCTTTTCATTCCCTTATTTCTTTTGCAATCCATGGAGATCCATTCTACTATTCCCAATGTTCATGTATTATCTGTCATTCTCATTATTTTACTCTTGTCAATTTCTTTTCTTAAATGTTGTTAGAATCCCCTCTATTATAGTTTGGTCTCGTATCCATGTTGCTCTCTCTCTCTTCAGTCTCTTATTGTTAATGTTAATCCCATTATCATTCTTAACAGTTCACTTTGGGTTTTAACTAGCTTGTGTTCTAATCCTTTAGTAAGGTTCCAAGTTTCTGATGTGCTCTTATACAGTATTTGTTTATATTTATGTGTATCTATGCATGCATATTAACATATGAATATTACATTGACGAATTCTCACATATTCAAGATTCCCAAGTTTTGTCGCGATGCTAAGATGAATTCAGACCAGTCAATCTATCCGGAATTTTGCGCAAAGATATTTGTATGTTGATTTTCATGACATTTATCCATTGTACTATTATCAATATATTTTATCCCTATTTCATTTTAATCATATTCGATTAGGAATTCTTTTGAGCTAATTCAAAGTGCTTACTTTTTCAGAAATATGTTCATTTTCTTTAATCGTGATTTGCTACCGTTAACTAATCTAGACTTGGAAAAAGCTGTAGAATTGATTGAAATTGTAAAGTACAGCTCGAAGAAATGCTTTCAGGTACAGCTTGTTTTAATGCTTTGTGGGATGAGGTGAAGAGTTACAAAGAGTTACAAGGATTTTGGATGTCTCAAAAACGTTTTAGTCCACCGTTGCTCTTTGGTAGAGCGATTTAGTTTTAGTATTCAGAGAGTTCTTATGATCTAGTCTAACTTATTCTTGAACTCGTTTACTATGTTACTGTTCACTACATCCACTGGAAGTCTATTCCAAGTATTTGGTATTTTGTATGTAAAGAAATTGCCATAATGAGTGGTGTTTGTATCCAATACCTTTGGAATGATTTATGCTAAGCGTGAATAGATTTTGTAATCTACATTTGTTATTCCTTTAAAAATTTAAATGGCTCTATTAACTGTCCCCTTAGTCGTGTTTGTAGATCAGATAGGTTCAAACATTCCATCTCTCTTGATGCCCTTTATCGGAGGTGATATTTATGATGGAAACTCACAAGTTACAACTCAGCTTTATTGGATATAGCGGGACACACCAAAGACTATATACTGAAGGAAGATAGGAAGGCTCAAAATAGAATGTTAATACGCTATTTGGCAACTCCAAAGTGAACACAATAGTTGGTTGCTCCGATTTCAGATGGCGCTGTAGGTATACATCGTTTGTCGTCTGTTTGTTTATATTCAGAATTTGACAGTTGACTCAAACGAAATCATGGCGCCGACAGTAAAGAAGTCACACAAGTGTGTTATGTGCCATAAACAAAAAGAAACCGATCCTCATTTGGTATTTCACAGGTTACCTAAGGACAAAGAACGGTGAGTCCAAACAGTATAATACATGCAGTATGTGCTGCTAATGAGTAAGCCCCACTGATATTGGATGCAAGATTAAGGCAAGGCATCCACATTAAATCTCTTTTGTTTTTAATTTTTTGTTGGCTTGTATGCTACCTTATTTCTATTTACAACCCCCTTTTTATTATTTTTGTGTGTGATACAATTTTGTGTTATTTTGATCCTTCTGATTGTACACTTATACATTTATTAGTTTATAATACTAAACTATACATGAGTGCATCATGCTTTTCCATTTCAATAAAAAATAAAATACAATTGTGTTTTTATACACCTAATATCTCTCCATCTTACGGTGGCCTACAAACTGTAATTAAATGTATGCCTACACATAAGCATTTGTGGCTAAGTTTAACAAATCAGATATACAGTATGTTTTAATTTATTCGAATGTGGTATTGTATAGAACATTTAAAAATGGTTGTAATATACTGTACAATACTTAAATTTGCAAGAAAATTATTGAATTTCTGAAAAAATAGACTGAGAAACATAATTTGCAATTTAGTTACCTAAAATTTAAGAATATCATGAATATATGAGTAAAATATACTGACATAGTAATGCAAATTATGAACAAATATGTCGCAAAATTTACAATCGAATTCCATCCTATATACCCGTAAGCATTACCGCTCTGAATGTTTGGTTGCTCGCTCAACAGATGGAGCCATTCGTTTCGCATGGGAGTATCTGGCATCTTTTCATAGCACACTCATTTGTGTGTTAAAAGCCTGAGCCTTCCTATCTTCCTTTAGTATATAGTCTTTGGGACACACCACTAACAATACACAACACACTGACATCTAGCGGTAGCATTGGGAATCGTGTAGCTGTTGGCAGCGTTCTCAACAATATTAACATCATAATTATTAAATAATCATTAATAATATAACATCTTTTCTTCTTTTAAATTTACATTTATTTGGATGGGTTACCTGTTAGAATGCTACACTGAATTTACTTTGATAGGTTATTGGTTAGGACTACAATCAGATCTAAAAGTTATTCACATTCAAAACATTGTACACTATGATGTATATGTGGTTGAACCTGTTCACAAATAAAATATTCATTCTTGGTACGAAATTCAACATGCCATTTGAGAAAATACACAACAGATTGCTACACTTCTTGATCACAACATTTATATGACGTTAGGGAAATTCCGCACAACATCAATACATTTCATAGTCAGAATACTTAGAGGGTAATTTATTTTTGGTTGACCTTGTCTGTCTGTTACTTACAACTTCGTTTTCCACTTTGACAGGAGTTTCAGTTTCATTACCACTAAGGTCAATAGTTACTGGTTCATTTACCTGGGGCATATGCACTATGAAGAATTTTCTTCACTACTCTTCTTCTTCATAGTTTATACGTAGACTTTGTTATTGTTCGTGACGTCATGGCAGGGAAAAATGTGAGTAATGTGTCTTTCTTAAGCGAGTGTCCCAAGATTAATACTTTTGTGTTTTTTGTATACATTATTCTACCGTAAGTAATTAGGTACAGTATTTTAAATCTCTTAATTACAACTCAGGTCTGCTAGTCTAGGAGGTATGGTTGTCCACACACGTAAGCCCGACTTGCTAAATTACCTTTTAGTTACATTTTTTATTCTGTATGCCAGATGTTTAGAATTAGGATTATCTTTGCCCCCTGGAGTTGCAAGATTTCTCCTAGTATTCTAAATAAGTGTGTTGCTTGAAATTCACAAGGCACAAGGTTTTTGAGACTGTCCTAAATGAGAGTTGGCACCTCAAGACCGTAGGCCTACGCACCAAGATACACTTTTTTTTGGGGGGAAGGAAGGAGGACGCAGCTGACCTGAACTCGACCTCACAAACATACAGGCCACGGTACGAACCGGAGCTGCCAAGTCAGGCTCCAATGTCAACCTCGTGCTCCCACTCTCCATCACTAGCCTGTCCCCTTACACAATAACTAACCAAGAATACGTAGAGGAGGTCAAACAGATGACCAGTGTTAGTGCATAGCTGCTAATTCTACAGCACGTCAGTTCCAGTCTTGGGGGCTAGTTGGAGAACTTGGAGGGGGCCGTTGACTCTGCAGAATAAGTGCTGTAGGCCTAGTGAGCAAACTGAAGACCGCCACATTTAGGACACGGGCGCCCACAACATATAAAAATCTTGTGAGTTTAACTAATGGCCATTCCCCCTTTAGATAAGTTTCTATTTGTCTCATAAGTTAAGTTTAGGTATTATTTTGGCATTACATCTTTCGGGCTGCGTGCATGGAAATTAATGTACTCATATTTTTTTGATCTTGGTAATTGCTTGAGGTTACTGACCACATGTTGGGACCTCACAGCAGCCACCGCACAAATTGTTGATCAGAATTTTTTGACTCTTATTTATTCTGTTTGAGGTTTAATCCACAAGTTAATTCCGTTTAACGTTTTCAATTTTTTTTGTGTTGTAAATTCACTTATTCATTTTATCATATGTAAAACTTATAATTGAGTTACTGATATTTTTTTCCAATTTTTAATTTTGTTGTGTTAAAATCATCAAGTTATTTCCATCCCTTTTTACTGTAATAAATCATTTGGAATAGATTACACATTTTGGTATCCTTAACCGCATTAGATGAATTTTACCCATTTATGCTATGGGACGGGTCAGAAGTACCCAAGGTGTTGAGAGTAACCTACTCTAGACAGAGGTAAGTTGGTATCAGCGAGTGTACGCTCTTTAACTTAGTGCTTTGAAGGTGAGGATCCCCATTTAACTTTACTTTATACTTTTATACTCCACTGTTCCCCCTTTTTTTATTGTCTCTAATTGCATTAACGTAAGATAGCTGTACAGCATCTCACTGGGGTCACTGGGACGGAGTCGAAACAGAGCCTTAGAGTGAGATGACTCTAGCCCTGACAAAGCTAGAGTAGGCCATAAATTATTTCCAATTTAACGTGTGGAGTTCTCCGGCCTCTGGACAGTAAAATTGCCTCCTTTTGTATTTAAGAGTGAAGGTTAGTGAACTATGGCAGTAAAGTATTATCAGGGCGTTTGTGTCCCGAGAGTAAGTGCTCATTATCCTCCCCTGTTGAGCTTTGGGTAATTGCCGTAGGGAGACTTTCCTGGACTAAGTTCCCACTCAACCATTCAGATAAAAATTCTAAACATGCACATCACTAGGGGTTTCTTTCAATTGAACTCTATTCCTTCTAAATAGCTTACCTCCGCTTTCAATTAGATATGACCCCTCATCTAATCGTTCCACAACTTTACCCTTTTCCCATTCTTTCTTGCCCAAAACATAAGGTTTAAGACGTACATTGTCTCCTTCATGCAAAATACCTAAATCTTTAGCATTTTTATCATAATAGAATTTACTCTTAGCATTTTTCAATCTTTTCTTTTCCTTAGCCAACTCTAAATTTACATTTTGATTTTCAAGCAACTTAGATAACATTGGTAATTTGGTACGTGTTCTCCTACCTAGGCTATACTGTGATGGGCTAGCATCCTTATCACTAGTAGGGGTATTCCTATGGTCCAAAATGGCTAGATAGGGATCTTTATTACTTTCAATAGCTTTTCTAATTAAACGCTTAGATGTTTTCACTGCCGATTCGACCATCCCATTAGATTGGGCATATGTAGGGCTACTTGTCCTATGCTCAAAATCGTAGTCAGTTGCGAACTGTTCGAAATCCTTATTTACAAATTGGGGTCCATTATCACTAATTAATATACAAGGCAATCCATACCAAGCAAAATGAGATTTAAGTTTTCTAATCACTGTACTGGCTAATGTATTTTCTAGGTAGTCAATTTCCCAAAAATTGCTGAAGTAATCAACAGTTATAAGATAATTATGTTTTTTCAATACTCATTAAATCAACTCCAACCTTTTGCCATGGTCGATCAGCAATTTCATGGTTAATTAAAGTTTCCTTTTGTTGAGCACAAGGGAATTTATTACAAACTTCACATGATAAGATGTATTGCTTTATATCAGAGTTCATTCCTGGCCAATAGATACATTCTCTGGCTCTTCGTAGACAGCCCTCAATTCCTATATGTGCTGAATGGACGACCTGCATTATCTTATATCTAAGGTTTAATGGAATTACTATTCTATTACTCTTGAAAATTAACCCGTCTTGAACTGAGTACTCATCCTTGGTATGACTATAGGCTTCGACTACATTAGGTATCTCCTCATTTCCTTCTGGCCAACCTTTAAAGATTAATGATTTCAAAATTTGCAAAGTCTCATCCTGGTCTGTTTCATATTTAATTTCATCAAGACGCTCTTTTCTTACTGGTAAATGTTCAAGCATGTTAACGTGCTCAAATTCACTTTCTTTATAATTGTCTAATGGCAAATAAGATCTCGAGAGTGCATCAGCCACATACATTTCCTTACCTTTTTTATGTATGATTTCAACATCGTATTGTAGAATGTTAAGCAACATTCCTTGCAGTCGCTTGGGAGCATTACACAAGGGTTTCAAAACAATACTGGCTATAGGTTTGTGGTCACTCTCAACAATTACTTTACGACCATAGACATACTCATGAAATTTCCTAAGACTAAAAACAATTGCAAGTGTTTCCTTTTCAATTTGTGCATACCTTTTTTCGGTTTCTGATAAAGCACGGCTAGCAAAAGCAATTGGTTTGCCACACTGTAACAATACTGAACCCAGCCCATTTTGTGAAGCATCACACTGTATGACAAGGTCTAAGTTAGGGTCATAGTACTGCAGTATTGGGGCATTAGTGATTAGCCTTTTTGACTCTATGAAAGCTTTTTCCTGTTTTTCTGTCCAATTCCATTCGGTATTTTGGTGAGTTAATTTCCTTATTGGTTCTAACACCTCAGATAAATTAGGAAGGAATTTACTTAAGTAAGTAATCATACCTGTAAACTCTTTAACACCAGTTACATCAGTAGGTGGTTTCATATTCAGGATAGCTTCCACCTTTTTAGGGTCCGCCATTAGACCTTTACTTGTGATTTTATGACCTAAGAAAGCAATTTCAGATTTTCTTAATACGGCCTTAGACTTATTAAGTTTTATACCCTTGGTCTGACACCTTTCCAAAAATTTGATTAGCTTACTATCATGGTCTTCTAACAGCTTCCTCATATGTTTCACCTACACCACAAATTAAAACATCGTCAGCAATACATACAACACCATCGAGATTCTCAAGATTCAAAAGTAACTGTTTTTGGAAAATCTCACCACTAACATTTAAACAAAATGGCAGTCTGAGCCACCTGTATCGACCTAAAGGGGTTTGAAAGGTGGTTAAAACACTAGATTCTTCATCAAGAACACAATGCCAATACCCATTGGCCAAATCAAAAGATGAAAAAACCTTTGCCTTTGACAGTTGGGGTAGAATATCATCAATTACAGGGATAGCATGATGTTCCCTTTTCAATGCCTTGTTTAAAGCTTGTGGATCAATACAAATTCTTAAATCCTTATTTTTCTTTTCAGCTACAACCATCCGACTCACCCAGTCAGTAGGTTGGTCAACTTTAGCTATTATCTTTAGTTTTTCCATTTCATGTATTTTCTTACATACTCTGTTTTTAAGGTTAATTGGAACTCTGCATTTAGGAATCACCACTGGTTCTGCATTTGTGTCAATGGTTAGTCTAACCACATTTTGGAATGTACCCACATCAGTATCAAATACATTGTCATATTTATCAAGTACATCTTTAGTTGCAGAAATATTTTCATAATTCACTGTAATAAGTCCCATTTGCTCTGATGTTCATTTACTTAATAATGGAGTGTATTTACAATCAACAACCAAAAATTCAAAGTTATATTTCTTCCTATTCTTGCAATGTCTAATTACTAACCTGCATTTTCCCTTAGGTCTAACTGTGTCTAAAGTCCACACTTCTAGGGTAGTGTCACAAGGCTTTAAATTGACATTGGGAATTAAATATTGAGGAATTACATTTACGCTAGCTCCACAATCTACTTGAAATTTGATTACTTTACCATTAACTTCAAAATCAGCTTCAATTAGCTTATCCTTTTTACTACACACTCTAAGCAAATATTCACATTCAGATTCATCTGAACTGTTCACATCAAAGTCATTGTCATTACCTGATACATAATTTATTTTCCTACTTTTGCATTTAACAGCATAATGATTATGATTACCACATTTTATACATTTCTTACCATGAGCTGGACACTTTTCCTTACGCCATTCATGTTTTTCCTCACAAAATTTGCAAGGACGCAACTTATTCGTAGGAACACTGGGTTTACTGGACTTAGGCCTACCTTCATTGTTTTCATACCTAGGCCTACCATCATGGTCTGCGTTGTGTCTGCTATCAGTAGTCTTCTCCCTTCTAGACTTTTCTCTCACTTCGGCCACACTGTCATTGGTCTGGCGAGTAGTAGACTTGATGACGTCCATCTGTCTTTTGCTTGCTTGAAAGGCCACACACAAATCCAATGTCTTCTCAAGGGTAAGGTCTTCGACTTCAAATAATTTCTGACGAAGCTTGTCCTCAGTACATCCAAACACCACTTGGTCCCTCAGCTGCTTGTCTCGTTGGTTACCATAGTTGCAGTCCTTCACAAGAATCTTCCATCTAGTAACGTAAGTTTCCAATGTTTCGTTTGTTTCCTGCATACATCTTCGAAACTTGTACCTTGCCATGAGTTCGTTCTTGCGCGGAGAGAAATAGACGTCGAATTTCGCCAAAACATCCTTCAACACATTGGCTGGATTAGGGTTACCGGTTGCTGGGACTGGAAATTCAAAAGAGTTGTATATCAGTAGAAGTTCTTCACCTCCAATGTTTAGAAGTAGGGCCACCTCAGTCTCTCCAGGTTTATTGTCCTTTTCAGAAGCAAGTAGATAAATCTCGAACCGTTGCTTAAAAGACCTCCATTCACGTTCGTTGTCGGCTCCTAGGCTAGCAGTGAATTTTGCTGGGGCTACAATACCTCCCGTCGATGAAGCCATGTTTGCCGGTTAGGGATGCTCAGTATTTTTAGGCTTAAAACACAATATCTAAAAGGCCTATACTGCACAATATTTGCTTGGAGAGTTCTAGGTGTCGTTTTTAATCCCGTCAGCTGCCACCATGTCTTGAGGCCCTTTATCGGAGGTGATATTTATGATGGAAACTCACAAGTTACAACTCAGCTTTATTGGATATAGCGGGACACACCACTAACAATACACACTGACATCTAGCGGTAGCATTAGGAATCATGTAGCTGTTGGCAGCGTTCTCAACAATATTAACATTATAATTATTAAATAATCATTAATAATATAACACCATCCCTCGTCTATATCCGAATTGCCATAGTGTTGAAACCAGTTTGGTGGCCCTAGTTTGTACTGCATCCAATTTATTTAATATCCTTCCGAATACTTGGAGCCCAGAATTGGACTTCGTATTCTAGATGGGGTGTTACTAGTGATGTGTACAGCTGTAGCGCAGTGTCTTTGTTTCTGTATTTGAATTGCCTCTTTATGTAGCCTATTAGTTTTTGCGCATTCTTTCCAGCTTTTATACTCTGTTTGGTGAACTTCAAATCCTTGCTGATAATAATATCGAGATCTTCCTCCTGGTCCACACTTTCTATTTCATTACCCAGCAGTGAGTAATCTGATTATGGGTTATTATAACCTATGTGTATTACTTTACATTTTCCACAGGTGAAACGCATTTGCCATTTTCTGGACCATTCTCCTAGCTTCATTAGATCCTCTCCTAAGGCTTCTGTGGCTTTTGTGTTCGCAGCATTTATGCCTAATTTAGTATCGTCGACAAATTTGGCAATTCTACAGTGCTATTTACTCCTAAATCTATGTCGTTAATGTAGATCAGAAATAGCAATAGAAAAAGACATATCCTTGAGGTACTCCATTTGTAACGCTACCCACTCTGAAGCTTCTCCACAAAAATGCCTGAGTTTGTTGGTGATTCTATTTGAAAACAGCCAAGAAGCCCACACTTTGACCTAATTGTTAAGGATTCAGGACGAATTCACTTTTCTACCCTATTGTACCTCATATGTTGTTAGAAGTGAAAAGCCTGTTAAGTAATGAAACATACTCACTTATGAAAGCATTCCAGTCACTTAATTCACAAAGTATGGAATTCTTATCTTTTGAAAAATTTTGTTGATTTATTCATGCCTCTTACGCTAGCATTGAAGATCTCAAATATAAGCTTGGTTCTGCAAAATGCATGTTAGAAAGACGCTACAAGGCCATAAGTGACACTGGAAAACCTAAATCATTGTTAGACTTACCATATGAGGAGTCATTTATGTCGTCGATTTCAGCAAAGAAGCTTCTCTGCTTTGAAATTTATTAAGACTACTCTCACAAATGCAATGGGTAATGCCAGATTAAACAATAGTGCTGTGATGTCAACTGAAATTATGAAAGTTACAAGACTAGATTTAGAGGAATGTTTTTATAGGTTTAGAGAAAATCCCAAGAACAGAAGAATATTGTAAAAATTATTCATGTCCTAGTAGTCTGTTCCTTCATCACATAAAATGTATAGCAAAATCTTTTTTATTTTGTAACTTTCAATATACATATATATATATATATATATATATATATATATATATATATATATATATATATATATATATATATATATATATATATATATATATATATATATATATATATATATATATATATATATATATATATATATATATATATATATATATATATATATATATATATATATGTGTGTGTGTGTGTGTGTGTGTGTGTGTGTGTGTGTGTGTGAAATTTAATTCATCCATTAAATTTTTTAACAAGAGTACCCATTACATTATAGACTTACAAAAAGTTATTTTTTCTTGTATTTCCATGTTTATATTTCATAATTTCTATACGTACGTGAATTACTGGAATTAATACATTTTGCATAGCTTACCATATGTTTTAAGTTTTATATATGTAATTCTTCCTATTCAGTAAGTATGAATGATTATCTATGCCTGATTTCTACATATCTCTTTTTTATTTGATACAGTATTACAAATTCACAGATTCCTGTACAATGCCAGAATATCCACCGCTGATCTCAAAATATGACCTAAGACTCTTCTCATATGGCTTTAAAAGGCTTCTGAAATTGGCATGTATAGGGTCGCTCTGATAGCTTAGTGCCCTCCCCTTATTTAGCAGTGCCTCCTAGGTGCCCACCCACTGACAGAGTTCTAGCTACACCACTGTTCTGTTGCATAACACAATTCATACAATTTCTTACAAACAATCCAATATCTCTATCTACACCAGGCCACCAGACAAAAGTCCTTGTAATAGACTTTGATCTGACAAAACTTTGGTGATCAGTATGTATTTCAGACAATTCCTTATTCCTCAGTGAACTAGGAATAATTACTCTTGACCCTTTCATTATGCAATCTTGTGCCATGCTCAATTCACTTTATATGTCTTCATAGGGGTTACAATTTGCCTCATTTCTACATGAGTCCTTACCTGTCATTATACTTTCTAAAACCTTACTAAGTATTGGGTCTTTCTTGGTATTATTTGCAATATCCTTGGCTGTAATTTTATAGATTTAATTTGCCTGACCTAAATTAGGTAAGAAATTAGAATGCCTCTGGATATTGAGCATCCAGGGAAGTTTAGAATTGTTGCTGAACCCAATTCTGTTGCAACACGATTGCAACAGTGGTGTGAAGAATAAGATTTACATTGAAGCTTTAGGTACTCTAGAAGATGCACAAAAGAAGATGTTATTACTACACACAGCCGGTAGAGAAGTTCGGGGAGTGTTTAAGAGACTACAACCTACCAATGACACTAGTGAAGCTAGGATTAAGGCTCTGACCACATATTTTGCCCCACAGATCAATAAAATTTTTGAAATTTATCAACTTACAGCACAGGCATATCACAAAGACCATGAAAGTTTAGATGTGTTTGTGACTAGTCTTGAAAATTTAGCTGTTTAATGTGAATTTCTAGAATTAGAAAATGTTATTATAGATGAAGTTATTGCCCATAGCACATCACAAGAGATAAGAAAAAAAATATTGCAAGATAAAGATCTAACACTAAAGAATGTATTAACTATAGGCAGAGCTCTAAAAACATCAAATAGGCAAAGTAATATAATAGGTAATTCTACAAGCAATAGAATGGAAAATTCTAAAATTAACAAGATAGGCTCAAAGTTGAAAGACAACGAGAATCAGAGAAAGAATACATCAAAGCTTAGTCATAGGAAATTGCTGAACTCTAATGCTCACAAATATCATAATCGGATCTATACGCAGAAGCAGCAGGAAAAACCCAAATGCTATAAGTGTGGTAGTACGGATCATCTGGCATACGAAGCAAGGAAATGCCCTGCTACAGGACAAACATGCCAGAATTGTAGAAAGGCGGGAAATTTTTCAAATGTTTGTAGATTCCCTAAGCAGTACGCAAAGAAAATAAATGCAGCAGTTGATACTGTAAACCAAGAGAATAATGCGGAAAATGTTCATGATAATCAGGTTAGATTAGAAACTGATTTTGAGTTTCACATTAATTCTGTCAACAAATGTGCAAAGAAACATATATTGGTAGAAGTGATCATAAATGGTAAACCAATTGTAATGCAAGTTAACACAGCAGCTGATGTATCAATTATGTCTGAGAAAAAACTAAAACCATTCCTAATTTGTTATTAGAAGGCACCTTTTGAAAGGTTATAATGGTTTTGATATTCAGGTAATAGTTGCTTCGAACATAGAAGTACAGTATAAAGATCAGAGGTTAGACAGAATGCCATTAACGGTAGTGAAAGGTAAAGGACAAACTTTACTAGGTTTGGACTGGTTACATTATATAAAATTACATTGGCCTAGTATTTTGAAGGTTACAGCTACACAAGATGAACGCAAGAATGAAGTGTCTGTGGATAATATTCTATCAGAGTTTCAAGACGTATTTGAAGATAAAGTTGGTACAGTAAAGAATGCAAAGGCAATTTTAGTTTTGAAATCAGATAGTACTCCTAGATTTTTTGCTCCAAGACCAGTACCATATGCATTGAAAAGTGCAGTTGAAACAGAACTCAAAAGGTTTGAAAATGAAGGTTCCTGGGAAAAGGTTACATATTCAGATTGGGCTACACCATTAGTTCCTATTGTGAAGGAAAATGGTCAGGTTAGGTTATGTGGAGATTACAAAGTAACGTTGAATCCATAGCTTCAGGTAGCTCAACATCCATTACCAAATCCAAAAGACATGTTTGCAAATATGTCAGGATGTAATGTATTTTTTAAGTAAGGTCATAGACAAGCATTTCAACAGCTTCCCATGGATGAAACATCACAAGAACTATGTACAGTAAATAGATCCTTAGGTTTGTGTAGGCCAAAGAGATTGCATTATGAAGTAGCAAGCAGTCGAGCTATATGGCAACAAACTATGGATAAGATTTTTACAGGAATGCAAGAGTATTAATTTTCATAGATGATATTTTAGTCTCTGGTAAAGATAGAAGAGAACATAGAGAAAGATTATGGGCAGTTCTGAAGATGTTGAAGGAACATAATATTAGAGTAAATAGGAGCAAATGTATTTCAGAAGTTGATTCAGTGGAATACTTAGGTTTTGTAATCAATGGCAAAGGTATTCACAAGACTAAGGAGAAAATTAATGCAGTTATATCACCTAAGGTGCCAGAAAATGTTGAGGAATTACAATCATTTTTAGGTTTAGTAACATTTTATGGAAATTTCATTCCGAATTTATCTATAATCGCACATCTATTGTATAACTTACTGAATAAGGGTGTAGAATGGAATTGGACAAAAGATTGTCAGAAATCTTTTGAAAGAATCAAGCAGGAAATAACATCACATACTGTACATTTCTAGTACATAATCAAATGGATTTACCAGTTAAATTAGTTTGTGATGCATCGAACATAGGTTTAGGTGCAGAATTATCTCATGTAATGCTGGATGGAACAGAAAAGCCAATTGGTTTCGCTTCTAGAGTATTGAACAAGGCAGAATTACTCTCAAATTGAAAAAGAAGGTTTAGCATTAGTGTATGGAGTTAAGAAATTTCATATGAATCTTTATGGAAGGAAAAAGTTCACACTTGCTATAGATCATAAACTTCTATTCGCAATACTGGGTCCGAAAGCAAGTTTACCTACGTTGGTAGCTACAAGACTACAACGTTGAGCAATTACGTTAGCCGCATAACATTATGATACAGAATATCGTCCTACATCAAAGATGGGCAATGCAGATGCTTTATCTAGATTTCCAGTAGACAAAGCGCCAGAAGAGAAGAATGACAGTATATTACTAGTTTTAGTATATCATGTACCCATTACAGCAAGAAAGACCCAATACTTAGTAAGGTTTTAGGGAGTTTAATGACAGGTAGACACTTGTGTGGACATGAGGTAAATTGTAAAGGCTATAAAGATATATAGAAGGAATTGAGTATAGCACAATGAAAGGGTCAAGAGTAATTATTCCTAGTTCACTGAGGAATAAGGTTTTGTCTGAAATACATACTGATCACCAAGGTATTGGCATATCAAAGTCTATTACAAGAATTGTAACTGATAATGGTCCACCGTTTACCTTGCAGGAATTTAAAGATTTTTGTGAGGTAAATGGTATTAAACATACATTTTCAGCTACATATCACCCTTCCACGAATGGAGAAGCTGAAAGGTTTGTTCAAACATTTAAGCATAACATGAAATGCAGAAAGGCAAATTCAAATAACATATTTTTTAATGTGTCAAAGTTTTTTGTCTTATAGAACAACACCACACAACACAACAGGTGTGACACCATCAAATTTGTTGATGGGGAAGAGGATTAGGTGTAAGTTAGATTTGTTGTATCCAAGTTTGCAAATTGATTGAGAAGAAAAAGGGTATAAGCAATTAGAAAGTCTCCCAAAAGTAAAGCATTTTTCCCCTTGTTTTGATGTCATGGTAAGATCATACAATACTCCAGAAAATTGGGTACCAGGAGAAATTGTAAAAGAGATAGGAAATTTACATTATGATGTTCAAGTTGTTGGAAATATTGTAAAACGTCATGTTGATCAATTACAGCCATTAGATAAAAAGGCTGTATATCAGGTGAATGTTAGACATGAGAAATTTTCAATAGTTAAATCAAATATTAACCAAGATGCTCAAACATCAGATGTAGATTCAGAACCTGTTCATGTACCAGTACAGGATGAAGTTAGAATACTTCCCTAAAGGATGAATAGAGTGAAGCCACCTGAGAGATTAGATTTGTAGTTTTGTACAATGTCAAGTTAAGGGAGAAAAGACTGTTATGTATTTTGTACCGTAATACTACATGTGTTACATGTATTAAGAGTAATGTTGCACAGTATTGCACTGATAGAACATGTTTAGACACAGAATAAGTGTAGTAGCATATGTTATGAAGGATTTAATCATTCATTAATTGTCCTAAAGTTAGGATGTGATTCTTCTTACTTTTGTATTGCAGTAGGATTCAATCTTTTTGAGAGTGATGCCCACTTGTGTTTTTGTATGTATGTGTAGGCCAACTAGTTTTGTTTACATATTCTCTCGAGAGAGTCACAAGTTGTTGGGACACGGTTGAGAGCTGAGGAGCAATGTGAGCTTGAAGCATTAAATGCATTTTAAGAATACCAACGTATCATTAAACCCCATCAAGAAGAATCGGCCACATCGGATGAGATGTAGAACAACACTAATAAATGGGTATTATTCCAGGTATGTATGAAGGAATTATAAGGACAGTGAGACGAGCTATCACCAACAACTGACGGTTTATTCAAACAGGTGCGAGAATATATTACAAGGTGCGGGTGGAAATGTAGCCAATGGCGCCAATCTGCCAGGAACCAACCGCCACAAAAAGTGTGTTTCTTCACACTTACAAGTACTCGAAATACAAGTTAATGAAATAATGCAATGTAATGAGAAATACATGAAATTGTAGCTCTGAGGGAGTGGAACAAATATATACAAATAGCCACAGTGTGGCGAAAGGAGAATTCAAATGAAACGGAGAATTTGATGAGAATGCTGAACGACGGAGGGACTGATGTCCTTACAAGTACTCCCCCACCCCCCAAGACATCAGGCGGCGTAGAAGGCTGATGAGGCTAGTCTTCGTATCGTTTCGGGCGTCGGAGGGCTCCTCTTGTTTTTGAGCGAAGGGGCGTGTCGGCGGTCGGCGGTCGGCGTATGGATAGCTACCTCTTCTTCTCATTAGGCGCCTTGTTTTGAGGTGGCACTCTGGATCTGCCAGGTCCCGCGGAGGAAGTGTCGCTTCCTTCGAGAAACGCCGGTTTCACGCGGTCTATTGAGACCCAGTCCTCCTGGCTATGCACGTCGAGAAGGAAAACTTTCGTCGTTTTACTGATGACTCGGTAGGGGCCGCGATAGGGTCTGGTCAGCGGCTGTTGATGAGCGTCGACACGGACAAAAACATACCCGCAGTCGTCCAAGTTCCTCGGCTTGAAATGCTTAGTTCTGTCCTGGGAAGTTTTAAGATATGGCCTGAACTTCCTGGCGAAGTCCCTAAGATGATCCATTAGTGTGTCGTCGGTTGATGTGGGAAATAATTCGCCGGGAACTGCAAGCGCCTCTCCGTAAACCTTTTTGGCAGGCGATGGCTCGCCATCTGCGCGAGGGGCGATGCAAAGGGCGAGAAGTACCCAAGGAAGGCGTGATTTCCAGTCCGCGTTGGTGCAGCTCACCATCAGGGACACCTTGAGGGCGCGATGAGTTCATTTGACCATGTCGTTTGCTGCGGGGTTGTATGTGGTGGTGCTGCGGAGTGTCGTTCCCATCAGGTTTGCCAGAGCAAGCCATATCTCTGTCCGTCGTGATGTCGTCAGGAACGCCAAATCTGCTCACCCAGCTTGATAAAAGGGCTTCGGCACATGCTTGGGTCGTAGCTTCCAACCACCTCGTGGAGCGATCGATGATAGTCAGCAGGTAGCGAGCAGATCCCAAATGCGGCAAAGGTCCCATGACGGCTGATCTTGCTTGTCTGGCAATTGATGCGTCTTCGCCCATTCCCGGGCGTCCTTTTTGATCCCTGGCCAGATGAACTTATCAGACAGGAGGCGAGAGGTGGTGCGTCCCAAGGGGTGTGAAAGTCCATGGATGATGTCGAATATCTTCCTTCTGCAGGAAGCGGGAATCCAGGGACGTGGGCGGCTGGTGCTGGTGTCGCAGAGGATGGTTACTCCTGCTGGCCCGAGGGAAATTGAAGTTATCTTGAGCGTAGATGGCCCCTTCAGGTGATCCTGTGCCTCTTGGTTGTTGCGCTGCTCGGATGCAAGGTCGGCGTAGTCAATTCCCAGATGTATTGCGTCGATTTCAATCCTTGAAAGAGCGTCTGCGACTGGGTTTTTCTTTCCAGGAACGTAGCTTATGGTGTACCCGAATTCGGCAATTGCTACGAGATGGCATTGTTGTCGGGAGGACCATGTGTCTGTCGATTTTGTGAAGGCGTGTACGAGGTGTTGATGGTCCGTCGTGATGGTGACGGGTGTGCCCTCCAGAATGTACCTGAAGTGGCGGACGGCGAGGTAGACGGCGAGGAGCTCCCTGTCGAAGGTGCTGTATCTTGTTTCGGTGGGTTTCAGCTTTCTGCTGAAGAATGCCAACGGTCGTGGAGAACCATCGACGAGCTGTCCCAGCACAGCTCCACAGGCGACATTGCTGGCGTCGGTCGTCAGTCGCAGAGGGGCGTTGTCGTCGAAGTAAGCCAGGGTGGTGGCGTTTGCGAGGGCGTCCTTTGTCCTGGTGAATGCGTGTTGTTGTGGGGAACCCCACTCAAGTTTCTTCGCCTTTCCCTTCAGGACGTCGTCGAGGGGGGTCAGGGTCTGTGCGATGCTGGGGATGAAACGCCTGTAGTAATTGACCATCCCCAGGAACTCCTGAAGTTGGCGGGTGGTCGTAGGTGTCGGGAACTTCCTGATGGCGTCCACCTTGGTTGTCATGAGTTTTACCCCACTCGAGGACACTCGATGACCGAGAAAGTCCACTCCTTCAGCGCCGAATGTGCATTTATCGAAACGTACAACCAGGCCATTCTCCTGCAGGCGTTTGAGAATGGCGCGGACGTGCCTTCGGTGTTCCTCTTTGGTCCTTGAGAATATCAGGATGTCGTCGACGTAGCAGATGCAGAATGGTAGGTCACCAAGGATGCTATCCATTAGGCATTGGAAGGTCGCCCCCGCGTTGCGTAGACCGAAGGTTAAGTATGCGAAGGTGTAGGATCCGAACGGTGTCACAATGGCAGTCTTCGGAGTGTCCTCTGGAAATACGGGGACCTGGAAGTAAGACTTGAGAAGGTCCATCTTAGTGAAGTGTTTCGCACCATGCAACGCATTCGTCAGGTCCTGCATGTTGGGCAGAGGGTAGTGGTCGGGCGTTGGGATGAGGTTGAGGCGTCTGTAGTTGCCGCAAGGTCTCCAGGTCCCATCAGGCTTCTTTACCATGTGGAGGAGAGATGCCCAGGGGGTCGGTGCTTTCTTACAGATACCCATGCGTTCCATGTCCTCAAATGCGCGTTTGGCATCCCTCAGCTTCTGGGGCGGGAGGCGGCGGAATTTGGAGTGTGTAGGAGGTCCCGTCGTCGTGATGTGGTGGTAGATCCCATGCTTGGAGGGGCATCCCGGCGATTGGGGGACCTCGTGCTTGAAAACGTCTTGAAATTCCTGCAGAAGGTCGGCGTAGGGCTGCATCATTACAGCGGATACGGACATTGTGGCAGGGCCAGCTCTTAGGGTGCGGAACCGGCAGGTTCCTGTGTCGATGAGGCATTTCCCAGTAACGTCAACGAGTAGTCCGTGGTGAGTACCGAGGAGGGGGCGACTGACGTCAGCGATGGCGAAGGTCCAGGAATACGAACGGCCCATGATGGATATCCTGAGGACCCTAGTCCCATAACACCGTATGGGAGACCCGTTGGCGGCGACGAGTGAAGAGACGTTTTTGCTGAGACCACGGTCTAGGTCATCTTGTGACGGCGGGAACGTTGACTGCATAGCGCCGGTGTTGACCATAAATCTACGGTTGGAAGATATAAAAACCATTCGTGCTTTGGTTTCCTGCAGCTGCGATGGTGGTAGGTGGTTTCTTCTGGCATCATCTTCTAGGGAAATTGCATGGTGCCCTACATTTCTTGGCATCGCTGCCAAACCGCTGATGGTAGAAACGCCACGCTGGATTAGGCCTAGGGCTCGGACGTGTCGGTTGCGGTGGTTTCCTCCTTACCAGAGCGTTGTTCTTGTCGTTGTCGTTAGGAGGTGTCGCTGAAGAGTCTATGGAAGAGCAGCTGAAGGAGAAGAACGAAGACGATACTGATGATGATGCTCCAAGGTGGGATGCTTTGGAAGCCTCGTGGAGCTTCTGAGCCTTCGACAGGAGTTCGTTCATCGGAAGCGTGTCGGCGTCCTTCAATTGGGCCCTTACGTCAAAGGAAAATCTCGTGAGATAGGCTAATCTCGCGCAGTCGGCCGTTGCTGTCGGTCTCGGGAAGCATTAGCAGGCCGGTCAACTAATCCCACGCCTCGACAGGAGAGGTGTCACCCATGGGTTTGCCGACGAGATCCAGGACCTTCTGTGCCCTCGCTCAAACAGAGAGTGAGTAGATACCGATTAGTTTCGTTCTCAGGTCGTCGTAGGAAACTTGGCCAGCCTGGGTGTCGAGCCAAGGGGAAATCTTGTTGAATACCTCCTTTGGGATGGAGGTGAGTACTGTTATGTATTATTGTAATGTACTATATTATTTCAAGTGTTGCAGGTATTGCGCAACATTGCATCATATTGCATGAATAAGACATGTTATGCTTTATACATAAGAGTAATGATTTGTTTTGGTATTAGGATTCAAACATTTGTTGATTACCTCAGATAGGATGTGATTCTTTATGATTTGTACTGGAGTAGGATTTAAGTCTTTTCAGAGCGATGCTCTTTTGTTTAGCAATGTTTTGGTTTGTCAGATTGTGTAAGACGCTCCATATGCACTTGTGAGTCAGCTGTCACAGAGTAAAGAGTACAATGTAGTCTTTTATACATTAAATGTATTTTCAAGAATACCAACGTATTATTACCCATCAAGCCAAAATCGACGACATCAGATGGGATCAGCTGAGAAATAATTACTAACAATTGTTCATCTATGTTCCAGGTAATTATTATGGTTAATAGAACTTCCTACCAAAGTATCGAATCGAACATTTGGCGACGTAAAGGACGACGGACAAGCAGGGAGAAGCAAGCAGGGAGAAGCATTGGACCCTATGCACAAGGACGGCCAGCACAAGAGAAGGTCTATGTACATCAGGGGACAAGAGTAAAATCGCCCAATGAAGATTTTACCAGCAGCAGAATAGGAATTTCATCAAATACACAAAAGGGTGAAATTTAAAGTTGGTTAGGTAGGTAGGAAGTACACTTGTGACTGCAGAACAGTAACTTAACCTACCACAGTTATTAAGGTAAGCAAACAAAATGCCTTTTAACATCGAACACCCGCTAGGTTTCAGCATCACTGCTGAGCCTAATTCTGTTGCAACACGATGGCAACAGTGGTGTGAGGAATTTAAGATTTATTTAGAAGCATTAGGGAACATGAAGGATGCACAAAAGAAGGTATTATTACTTCATACAGCAGGTAGGGAAGTTCGGGAAGTGTTTTAAGACTTTGCAGCCTACAGATGACACAAGTGAAGCTGCAATTAAGGCTCTTACCACATATTTTGCTCCTCAGGTCAATAAATTTTTTGAAAGATTCCAGTTTTCAGCGCAGGCTTATCAGAAAGAAAATGAAAGTTTAGATACATTTGTGACTAGACTAAAGAATTTAGCTGTTTCATGTGAATTTCTAGAGTTAAAAAATGTTATCATAGATCAAGTAATTGCACATTGCACATCAGAAGAGCTAAGAAAGAAATTATTGCAAGATAAAGATTTAACATTAGAAAAGGTATTGATAACAGGCAGAGCTTTAGAAACATCAAATAGGCAAAGTAACATAATAGGTAGTTCTACAAGCAATAGAATGGAAAATTCTAAAATTAATACAGTAGGTTCTAAGTGGAAAACCAATGAGAATCAGAGAATGAATATGTCAAAGCCTAGTCATAGAAAAGTGCCTAACACTAATGTTCATAAATATCAGAATCAGGCTTATACACAGAAACAACAGGAAAAACCCAAGTGTTTTAGGTGTGGTAAAACTGATCATCTTGCATACGAAGCAAAGAAATGCCCTGCTACTGGATAGACATGCCAGAATTGCAGAAAGATGGGTCATTTCACAACTGCTTGTAGATTCCCTAAACAGTACGCAAAGAAAATAAATGCTACAGTTGATACTATGGGTCAAGAGAATAATGAGGAAAATGTTCATGATAATCAGGTTAGTTCAGAAACTGATTTTGCGTTTCGCATAAACTCAGTCAACAAAGGTGCAAAGAAACATATCATGGTAGAAGTAATCATAAATGGTAAACCAATTTTGATGCAAGTTGACACAGCAGCCGATGTATCAATTATGGCTGAGAAAATGACTAAAAGCATTCCTAATTTGTTATTAGAAGGTACAAATAGAGTTTTGAAAGGTTATAATGGTTTTGATATTCAGGTAATAGGTGCTTCGAACGTAGAAGTACAGTACAAAGAACAGAAATTAGAGAGAATGCCATTAACAGTAGTAAAAGGTAATGGACAAACTTTGCTAGGTTTAGATTGGCTACAGTATTTGAAGTTAGATTGGCCTAGTATTTTGAAGGTTTCAGGTAGACAAGATGAAAACAAAAATGAAATGTCTATGGATGATATCCTATCAGAGTTTCAAGACGTATTTGAAGATAAAATAGGTACAGTAAAGAACGCAAAGGCAATTTTAGTTTTGAAACCTGACAGTTCTCCTAGATTTTTTGCTCCGAGACCAGTACCGTATGCATTGAAAAGTGCAGTTGAAACAGAAATCAAGAGATTAGAAAGTGAAGGTTCTTGGGAAAAGGTTACATATTCAGATTGGGCTACACCATTAGTTCCTATTGTGAAGGAAAGTGGACAGGTTAGGTTATGTGGAGATTACAAAGTAACGTTAAATCCACAACTGCAAGTAGCTCAACATCCCTTACCAAATCCGAAAGACATGTTTGCAACTATGTCAGGATGCAGTGTTTTTTCTAAATTAGATTTAAGACAAGCATTTCAACAGCTTCCCATGAATGAAACTTCACAAGAATTATGTACAGTAAATACATCCTTAGGTTTGTTTAGACCAAAGAGATTACCTTATGGAGTTGCAAGTAGTCCAGCTATATGGCAACAAACTATGGATAAGATTTTTTCAGGAATGCAAGGAGTATTCATTTTTATAGATGATATTTTAATTGCTGGTAAAGACACAAGAGAACATAGAGAAAGATTGCGAACAGTTCTGAAGAATTTGAAGGAACATAATATTAGAGTAAATAAGAGCAAATGTATTTTAGAAGTTGATTCAGTGGAATACTTAGGTTTTGTAATAAATGGCAAGGGTATTCACAAAACTAAAGAGAAGATTAAAGCTGTACAATCATCAAAAGTGCCAGAAAATGTTAAGGAATTACAATCATTTTTAGGTTTAGTAACATTTTATGGGAATTTCATTCAGAATTTGTCTACAATTGCAATCCATTGTATAATCTGTTGAATAAGGGTGTAGAATGGAAGTGGACAAAAGAGTGTCAGGAATCTTTTGAAAGAATCAAGCAGGAAATAACATCACCTACATTCTTAGTACATTATCAAATGGATTTACCAGTTAAATTAGTATGTGATGCATCAAACATAGGTTTAGGTGCAGTATTATCTCATGTAATGCCATATGGAACAGAAAAACCAATTGCATTCACTTCTAGAGTATTGAACAAGGCAGAAAGAAATTACTCTCAAATAGAAAAGGAAGGTTTAGCATTAGTATATGGAGTTAAAAAATTCCATATGTATCTTTATGGTAGGAAAAAATTCACACTTGTTACAGATCATAAACCTTTATTGGCAATATTGGGTCAAAAAGCAAGTTTACCTACGTTGGTAGCTGCAAGACTACAACGTTGGGCAGTTACGTTAGCAGTGTACCACTATGATATAGAATACCGTCCAACATCAAACATGGGTAATGCAGATGCTTTATCCAGATTACCCGTAGACAAAGCTCCAGAGGAGTATGATGACAGTGTTCTGTTAATTTCTGTATATGATGTACCAATAACTGCAAAAGATGTAGCACACAGTACCAAGAGAGACCCAGTACTTAGTAAGGTTTTGGAGAGTTTAATGACAGGTAGGGACTTATGTGGAAAAGAGGAAAATTGTAAACCGTATAAGGATATATGGTATGAACTGAGTGTAACACAAGGAATAGTGATGAGAGGTTCCAGGGTAGTTATTCCTAATTCACTGAGAAATAAGGTTTCGCCTTAAATACATGCTGATCATCAAGGTATTGTAAGGTCAAAGTCAATTGCGAGAACTTTTGTATGGTGGCCAGGTGTAGATAAAGATGTGTAATCTTATATAAAGAATTGTATGAATTGTGTTATGCAACAAAACAATCCTCAATTTGCTAGAATGCACCCGTGGGAGTTACCCAGGTATCCATGGCAAAGAGTGCATATAGATTTTGCAGGTCCTTTTTTGAATTATTTGTTTTTGATAGTAGTAGATGCTTACAGTAAGTGGCCAGAAATTATCCCAATGAAGACAACAACGTTTTACGCCACAATAAAAGAGTTAATGCAAATTTTTTCAACACATGGTATTCCAGAAAGAATTGTTACAGATAATGGTCCACAATTTACCTCACAAGAGTTTAAAGAATTTTGTAATGTCAATGGTATAAAGCATACATTTTCAGCTACATATCATCCATCCACTAATGGAGAGGCTGAAAGATTTGTCCAAACGTTTAAACACAATATGAAGTGTAGAAAAGCAAATTCAGGTAATATATTTTTGCATGTGTCAAAATTTTTATTGTCTTATAGAACAACGCCGCACAGCACAACAGGCGTGGCACCCTCAAATTTGTTAATGGGGAGGAGGATAAGGTGTAAGTTAGATTTGTTGTATCCAAGTTTGCAAAGTGATTTAGAAGATAAAGGGTATAAACAAGTAGCAAAGCTTCCTAATGTAAGACATTTTTTACCTTTGTCTGATGTCATGGTAAGATCGTACAACACTCCAGAGAAGTGGGTACCAGGAGAGATTGTAAGAGAGATAGGAAATTTACATTATGATGTTCGTGTTGGTGATAATGTTGTAAAACGTCATGTTGATCAATTACAGCCGTTAAACAGAAAGACAGTAGAGCATGTGAATGTTAGAGATGAGAAACTTAAAGAAGTAGTTAGATCAAATGAGTCAAGTATTAACCAAGAAGGTCCAACATCCAATGTAGATTCAGAACCAATTCATGTACCAGTACAAGATGAGGTTAAAGTGCTTCCTAATAGGATTAACAGAGGAAAGCCCCCTGAGAGATTAGATTTATGAAGATTTTTACAATGTCAAGTTAAGGGGGAGGAGACTGTTATGTATTATTGTAATGTACTATATTATTTCAAGTGTTGCAGGTATTGCGCAACATTGCATCATATTGCAGGAATAAGACATGTTATGCTTTATACATAAGAGTAATGATTTGTTTTGGTATTAGGATTCAAACATTTGTTGATTACCTCAGATAGGATGTGATTCTTTATGATTTGTACTGGAGTAGGATTTAAGTCTTTTCAGAGCGATGCTCTTTTGTTTAGCAATGTTTTGTTTGTCAGATTGTGTAAGACGCTCCATATGCACTTGGGAGTCAGCTGTCACAGAGTAAAGAGTACAATGTAGTCTTTTATACATTAAATGTATTTTCAAGAATACCAACGTATTATTACCCATCAAGCCAAAATCGACGACATCAGATGGGATCAGCTGAGAAATAATTACTAACAATTGTTCATCTATGTTCCAGGTAATTATTATGGTTAATAGAACTTCCTACCAAAGTATCAAATCGAACAAGTACGATGTCAGCCTTGGCGCAGTGGTCGCTGAGCCTAGCAACTCGGAAGAGTACATCTGCTCTCAGGAACCAGGAAGCGGTGTTGTGTTGAGAAAACGGCGGCAGTTTGACTTTGGGCGTGGAGGCGAGGCCGTTGGGCATGATGGGCTGGTTGAATCCACCATTGTGGTCAGTCGACGAGTCAGTGAAGAGGTGAGAAGGTGAAATGTTGGATAAGCCCATCCTACTGCCTTACAAACGCACCAAGGTGTGGGATAACCAAAGGCCGAAGCTCCCGCCTAAGGTAACGGAGTAAAAGAAGGTAGCACGGCCGTAGTGAGTCCGTTAATGGCAAAGCCAAAACCGCTGATGCTACTTCAACTCCGGGGTCACCAGTTATAAGGACAGTGAGACGAGCTATCACCAACAACTGACGGTATATTCAAACAGGTGCGAGAATATATTACAAGGTGCGGATGGAAATGTAGCATGCACGCATGCACCAATCTGCCAGGAACCAACCGCCACAAAAAGTGTGTTTCTTCACATGTACAAGTACTCGAAATACAAGTTAATGAAATAATGCAATGTAATGAGAAATACATGAAATTGTAGCTCTGAGGGAGCGGAACAAATATATACAAATAGCCACAGTGTGGCGAAACGAGAATTCAAATGAAATGCAGAATTCGATGAGAATGCTGAACGACGGAGGGACCGATGTTCTTACAGTATCATTCCATTTGGGATAAACAATACCATACATAATAGAGGATAGGAGTAATAACACTCAAGGGTACAGCATTCTGGCAATAATTTTGGTGATGTAACTCACAAACCTTCACTCTAATAGAACATTTTTTTTCTGTCCAGAAACCTGAAAACTCCACATGTGACTAAAAGTAAATAATTGATATTTACTTTAGCTTTGTCAACTTTCAGCCTCTATTTGGGCTCCATCCTAGGGAGCTCAGTGAGA
>NW_027169281.1:80000-177500 GCF_036898095.1 Palaemon carinicauda
CATATGTCAAGGTTGTTCTCTGAGGGAGTGGGAGATATATTCCCTCTTTTTCAGAGATAATAAACGGGCATATGAGTTCCTACAGAACCATGGAGTCATCCCTTCAGACGTTCAATGCCCTTCCTGCCAACAGCCATGTGTCTTTAGATCTCAAGTTAATCAGTGGGCTTGTAATCGATCAGTCAAGGTTGCTAAGAAGGGAAAGCGTCGTGCATGCCGTTTTTCCCATAACCGCATTTAAAGGCAATTTCTTGGAAAAGGCTTACGTTCAAGCATGGGAAATACTGCTGTTCGTGAATCATTGTCACCTATAACCTTGGCTGCACATTACAAACTACGGTTACCTGGAGGTCTTATTGTTCAGAAGTCGCAGAAAATTACTGCCAGAACTTGCCAGCTATTGGTGGGCCTGGCATTGTCGTCTAAGTGAATGAATCCAAATTTGGGAGGTCAAAATATAACAGAGGTAGGCCTTTGTCTGGTATGTGGGTGTTTGGTGGAATGGAGTGGGAGAGCAAAAAAATTTTTGTGATCCCTTTGGTGGACCAACAAAGAAATGCTGAGACCCTTGTGCCCTTGATACAACGTTATATCAAGGCAGGGAGCGTAATCCACTGTGATTCATGGAAAGGATACAAAGATCTCGCCACTGCAGGCTATGTGCACCTCACTGTGAATCATTCACAAAATTTTATGGATCCTAAGACAGGTGCACATACTCAAAACATCGGAAGGATGTGGCTTGATATCAAGAGTTATGTTCTCCGTGGCGGAATTCAAAAAGGATATTTTATTCAATATCTATATCGTTATGTCTTTATCTGCCAGGTAAAAATTATTATATGTATGTTAATGTTTAGTTTCGTTTTTTCAATAATTATCAAACTAAAGTGTGCTTATTTTTCCAGCACAAGAGGTCCGAACGCTTACATAACTTCCTGCTTCAAGCCGCCAAACTGTACACCCACCCATCTACATCTATGTCTACGACAGGGTCAGTGACAGTTCTGCTTTGTTAACGGAAGACCCTCAACCTTCGATCTCCCAAACTTAAGGCAAGGATTTATTTGTGAATTGTGATTTCGTTTTAGTTTGTGACCTGGGAAGGGGTCCGGGGCTTGCACCCGGCTAGGGGTTGTGACCTGGAAGGTTTGTGACCTGGGAAGGGGGGTCCGGGGGCTTGCCTCCGGCTAGGGGCTGTGACCTGGGAAGGGGGTCCTGAGGCTTGCCCCAGCTAGGGGTTGTGACCTGGAAACTACTTGGTTAGGTTAGGTGGGTTTGTTAGGTTCTGTACCCTTTTACAAATCTCAAATGTGTTAAGTAATCATTTTTGGCCTATGTTCAGCCACTTACATGACCCATATATTTTTCCAACTGGTTACCTTTTGCTCATTTTGCATTTCTGACCATTATTATTACTGTAAATCACTCGTTATTACATTGCTCCACCCTAAAAACCCTGGTTTCCCACTGGGGTCCCCCATAATTGTCTTTATATAAGGGGTCCAAAAATTCATGAACGGGTGGTTTGCCCCAATAATCAAAGTCCGAAATGCATAGAACACAAGATAACGAGTAGGAAAAATATATAGTTCATGTATTTGGCTAGAAATTAAAGTATCATGTATTTACCAAATAGTCTGCTTATTTCTGTAGGTACAGAGACTTTCAGTGTTTTAGTTTCTCTCTGTGCACCTAAATTACCTCATGATGCGTCTTTAAAATGTTATGATATTGTTTCTCTTTTGAGAACCCATTTTATTGTGAAACTGCTCTATCACTGATCTTTGATTGAGTTTCAGCAAAGGAAGAAAAATCGTGGTGAGTCATTGCGTGATCTTTAGGCTGTTCTGAAGTCCTCAGCTTCAGATTGTGATTTTGGTACTGCCTTTGACGAGTCAGAGATCAGTTGTTTATGGCCATAGGTAATTGAGTTTATTTTCCAAATTTGATTGCTGAAAATTCTTAATTTACAAACTATAACATCGGCGGAAACCCTTGAAAGAGTTTTGAATTTTGAGAAAGCTTTCTGTTTTAAGAAAGTTGGTTTAACTGATAGTGTTAATTCTTTGAATTTAAATTATAGTGCAGCAACCACACGATAAGCTAATTTTAGTTGTAGACATTGTGGTTATCCTCATCGTAGTGAGAATTGCAGATTTTTCCATTCACCTTGTTCTTTCTGTAATACAATAGGGCACCTGAAACATGATAGTCCTCACTTTATAGAGTCAAATCAGGGCCAAAAGGCTTCACCTAAGCCAAATGTGGAAAAGAATGGTGACGGTAAAAGTCCGTTTTACAAATCTAAGAAAAAGAAAGTTTTTATAAAGAAAGTAAATTCTTTAGCTGAATATGATAATTCAGATTTTGATGATGATGATAATTGTGATCAATTGCTTAATTTAAAGAATGATTCTGGTGATTCAGAATCAGATCACACGCTTAATTTGGAGAGTGATTGTGATAATGCTGAACCAATCAGAACAAAGATTACATTGAAGTTGAATTAGTATTATTATTATTATTATTATTATTATTATTATTATTATTATTATTATTATTATTATTATTATTATTATTAAGCTACAACCCTAGTTGGAAAACCAGGATGCTATAAGCCCAAGGGCCCCAACAGGGAAAATAGCCCAGTGAGGAAAGGGAACAAGGAAAAATAAAATATTTTAAGAACAGTAACAACAACACTGTCTTGGGTTGGAGTTCTCTTGCTTGAGGGTACACTCGAGCACACTATTCTATCTTATTTCTTACTCTAACCCAAGACAGTGGAAGACCATGGTACAGAGGCTAAGGCACTATCCAAGTCTAGAGAACAATGGTTTGATTTTGGAGTGTTCTTCTCTTAGAAGAGTTGCTTACCATGGCTAAATGGTCTCTTCTACCCTGACCAAGAGGAAAGTGGCCATTGAACAATTATAGTGCAGTAACCCCTTGGGTGATGAAGAATTGTTTGGTGTTGTCAATTGTATGAGGACAGAGGAGAATATGTAAAGAATAGGCCAGACTATAGAGAAGGATCCAATGTAGTACTGTTTGGCCAGTCAAAGTACCCAAAACGCTCTAGCAGTAGTATCTCAATGGGTGAAATAGACAGTGGTGCTGTGGTTTCAACTCTGAATTGCAAATATGTTCAAACTTTGGGTTGTCTGTTCGGTCTAGTAGTAAAGGGCGGAAAGCATGTGGAAATAATTATATTCATGTATATAATTGGCAAGGTGTTTGTTGATGTAAAATTTAAAGATTACAACATCCATCATGGTTTTTATGTGGTTGAAGACCCTAATTTCAATTTGTGTGGTAAAGATTTAATGCCTAAATTGCGTATTTCTTTAAAAGGAATTGAAGAAGAGGTAGAGCTTAATTCTGTTTTGGATGCTAAATCCCGGTTGGAGCAGTTCAAGACAGATCCTAACTTGCCTGTTACTAGTGTAGTTGCTAAAATCCACTTGAAAAGTGGTACATTTCCTAAATTCTATAAGTCTATGCTTGTTGCTAGTAAATATGTAGCTTATTGAATATGCATTAGATAAACTGTTGGAGGATGTTGTGATAGAACCTGTTAAATTTAGTGACTGGGCAACTCCTATCGTGCCTGTTTTGAATAGTGATAAAGTCTATGCGAATTTGTGGTGGTTTCAAATATCTCAATAACAATATTGCTTGTGAGAAATATCCTTTACCTATACTTGAGAAAATATTTGCTATAGTGAGTAAGAGTACATTTTTTTTTTTTTTTTTTTTTTTTTCAAAAATTGATCTTAAGGATGCATACCTACAGTTACCTGTAGATCCTGATAGTCAAATGTTGCTTGTAATAAACACTCCCAAGGGATTATCTAAGTATAAAAGACTTCCCTTTGGTGTTCCTTCATCACCCGCTATCTTTCAGAGGTTCATTTATCAAATTTCAATGCATATTAATGGTGTTATTGCTTTTTTAGATGACATTTTTATTGGGGGAGAGACACAAAAAGAACATGATGAGAGACTAAACAGAGTTCTGAGAGAGCTTCAGAAGCATAATGTTACCATTGATAAAATTAAACTTTTAAATGCCAGTAATTTAGAATTTTTAGGCTATTTCATTTCAGGAGATAGAATTAGGCCATCACCAAATTAAATTGCTGCAATTCTGGAAGCCCCTTCTCCAAAGTCTGTTTCTGAAGTGAAATAATTTTTGGGATTGGTTACTTATTATTCGAGATTTGTTCCTGATTTTTCTAGTGTACTTTCTCCTCTATATGAAACTTTTGAAGAAAAGGGCAAAATTTAAATGGTTTGATAGCGAGGCTAATGCATTCAGTACAGTCAAAGCTGAGTTATCCAGGTCCAATTTTCTTGCTAATTTTGACGGGGATAGTCGAGTAGTAGTAGAAGTGGATGGGTCTCCAGTGGGTGTGGGATGTGTCCTAATGCAGAAATTCAATGGTATTGAAAAGCCAGTCTATTTTGCAAATAAGAAATTGTCAGCTGCTGAGTTAAAATACTCGCAATTGGACAAGGAAGTTCTAGCTTTGGCTTATGATGTATCCAAGTTAAAAAATTTTTTGTTTGGTCGCAAATTCGTAATCAGAACTGACCACAAACCTTTACTTGGTTTATTTGGCAGAACCAAGTTGGTACCTATGAATGCTAATGCTAACATATAACGTTGGGCCTTGCTGCTTTCTCAATTTGATTACGATTTATGTTTTAAAGCTGGCAAGGACAATGTTGTCGCAAATGCTTTGAGTCGGTTACCACTTTCTAATTCGGATTTGGATTCAACTAACCCTACTGAATATGTACATATGGTTCAAGCTTTGGATGATACAAGTTTATCTTTTGAATCAATTAAATCTTTGTCTAAATGTGATCCTGTGCTTAAGAAAGTAATTAGTTGTGTGAAATGTGGCTGGATTAATGATCCTTTAATTTCTGATTTTTCTGAAGTGAAAGACAATTTAAGCCTTTATGATGATGTACTTTTGTATAGACATCGTGTGATTATTCCATCTGATATGCGAAATGTAGTGTTGGATCAATTACATGTTGGTCATAATGATGGTATTTGTGCACTGAAAGCTGAAGCACGCAATTGGGTATGGTGGTCAAAAATAGACCAAGACATTAGTGAAGTGACAAAATCATGTAATGTATGCTTTAAAAACTATAAAACTTCTAAATCTTCTATACTGTCGTGGCCAGAGACTGGTAAAACATGGGATAGAGTACATATAGAAGACTATGCTGGTCCTATAGATGTTAAGTATTTTTTGATAATCATTG
Source organism: Palaemon carinicauda (assembly GCF_036898095.1). Taxonomy (NCBI): domain Eukaryota; kingdom Metazoa; phylum Arthropoda; class Malacostraca; order Decapoda; family Palaemonidae; genus Palaemon; species Palaemon carinicauda. The sequence continues at coordinate 85,290 of NW_027169281.1, forward strand.
ATTCTTACACTAAATTTTTGGATATTCTTGTAACTAAATCGGATCTTGTAAAGTTGGGTAACCCATGGGACCTCTTGTAAAGATGAATAACCCAACAATCAAACTTGTAAAGTTGGATAACCTTATAATCGAACTTGTTAAGTTGAGTAACCTCATATATAAAATAAATGATGGAAACAAAAACAAAAAGTAAAATGTCAAATATTTATTTATAAATACATAAATGCAAGTTATAAATGCGAGTAAAAAGTAAAATGTCAAACATTTATTTATAAATACATAAATGCAAGTTATAAATGAATTAAATATGGGAAATCTATTTATATAAAAACAAAAACGATAAAATCATAACTAATTCAATTTGTATTGATTAGCGATAGCACCACAAAAAGCAAAAAATGTATTAGTGCTATTTCTTTCACGCCACATATATTCATGCAGATAAGAATTCAAGAATTCTCGTTTACAGCCACGCATGCTTTTAATATGTGCCTTTATTTTATTCCAATAGCTCTCTATTGCTTGCGTGTGCACACCAGTAGTTTTATCAACAAAGTTTAACGAATGATTGACTGTATAATGTGAGAGACCTAGTTCTTTTTCAATATTATAATAAGACTTCCACTGATCACTATGTACAACCGTTTGAGGGTAAACAACTTTCCTAATTATTGGCAAGAGTGTATGTGCGTTTCGAGACTCGACTATTTCCATGTATCCTAGCGACGGTGTTGTTGAAGTATCCACAATGCCAAAAACCCACAGGGGTTTGATTGGTGCCCGTCCTCTGTGAAATTTTGGTTTATGCGAAAAGCAAGACTCGTCAATCTGTACCGTTACACCAGACCCACCTAGCTTGATTGGATTGTTTTCGAAGTATTTAGAACACACATCCCGACAGAAATTATGGATATCAATGACAGTCACTCTTGAAAGATTCAGAAAATTAACCGAGTGAGTTACACTAGTTTGCTCACACCAATAGAAAATAGCTTCAACCCACTTCTGCAATGAAAGTTTGGAACGGAAGAAAAATGATCGTTTGCGAATGCTTTCATATTGCTGATATTTCTCACAGTCTTTGAACTGGCACTTCCATGCATATTTATCTTGTAGTACAGAACGGTTAGTCCATTTCATATTCTTATCACAGTGCTGGCACTTTAACTCTCTTCTTAAAAGTCCATGCTGCTTCATCCAAAATATTACTGGAAGCGGATCTTCTACTAACAAAGGCTTAACGATATTTTGATAAATAGCACGATCCATTTTGGGGTGTTATACTTCTTGTTCATTAAGGTAAAATGAGATCTTTCTTGCTTTGTTACCAAAAAAGGAAAAGACTACCCGACTAACAACAAACAAAAACGACTAATAACTAACTCTAACTACCGGTATAAACCATCCTTAAAAATATAACAGCAAAACACAAATAATAACTACCTTGAAGTCTAGATAACCCAATACCTACCTATATAAAGATGAATAACCCCAGGGTCCTTTTGTAAAGTTGAATAAGTCAACTTGTAAAGTTGAATAACCTACTCTTCAAACTTGTAAAGATGGATAACCTTAGCAGGCTCATGGGTTATCCATCTTTACAAGATCCACTAAATCAACTACATCAAATATAGTAATTGAGAAATTGAAACTTAGTTTATGCAATTTTGGATTACCCAGTGTACTTATTTCTGATAATGCTAAATATTTTGTTTTTGATGAGATAGACTTTCTTGCGAAAGAATGACATTAAGCATGCATGCTACGCCTGCTCAGTACAATCTATCATTAAATGAGCTTGCAGAGAGAGCAGTTATTATTATTATTATTATTATTATTATTATTATTATTATTATTATTATTATTATTATTATTATTATTATTATTATTATTATTATTAGCCAAGCTACAATCCTACTTGGAAAAGCAAGATGCTATAAGCCCAAGGGCTCCAATAGGGAAAAATAGCCCAGTGAGGAAAGGAAATTAGGAAATAAATAAATGATGAGAACAAATTAACAATAAATCATTCTAAAAACAGTAACAACGTCCAAACAGATATGTCATATATAAACTATTAACAACGTCAAAAACAGATATGTCATATATAAACTATAAAAAGACTCATGTCAGCCTGATCAACATTTGCTCCAACTTTTAACTTTTGAAGTTCTACTGATTCAACTACCCGATTAGGAAGATCATTCCACAACTTGGAAACAGCTGGAATAAAACTTCTAGAATACTTTGTAGTATTGAGCCTCATGATGGAGAAGGCCTGACTATTAGAATTAACTGTCTGCCTAGTATTACAAACAGGATATAATTGTCCAAGGAGATCTGAATATAAAGGATGGTCAGAGTTATGAAAAATTTTATGCAACATGCATAATGAACTAGCTGAACGGCGGTGCCAAAGATTAATATCTAGATCAGGAATAAGAAATTTAATAGACCGTAAGTTTCTGTCCAACAAATTAAGGTGAGACTCAGCTGCTGAACACCAGACAGGAGAACAATACTCCAAACAAGGTAGAATGATAGACTTTTAAAGAGGTTCTTCTTATTATCACAGAGGGAAATATCACTGCACGTTTGTGTAGAGTTTTGTACAATTACAGAAGGACATTGCATTCTTCCACTCGGAAATCCCCATCTGATATGATGTTCAATCGTAATTTTCGTGGTTTAATTGAGAAGATTAAACCCCAAAATACGAAAGAGAAAGAACTGAAAAATGATTGTAAATTTGAAGTATAAAACGGATTTTGAGCGAAGCGAAAAATCTATGTTTGGGTGAGGTAGCCATGTTGTCCTGATGGAAGTTCCTATTAGGTAGCTTTCTAGGGTATATTTGACTACAGTGATATTCCCAGAGAATTTTACCTTAAGGTGTCCAGAATTCTAACTCCTGGAGCGAATATCCCTAAATAATCTCACAGGGATACAGTATCGCATAATATCAGAGGACGTATTCTTGACACGTCACATAGCTATCTTCACCCCGAACAGTGTCTTGATGCCCTTTATCGGAGGTGATATTTATGATGGAAACTCAAAGGTTACAACTTGTGAAGAATTTTCTTTACTCTTCTTCTTTCAATCGTATTTATAGCTCTCTTCTACTAATACTATAGCTAGCCCTTAAATGTTCTCTTCTACATTCAATTTTCTTTAACAAAACATAGGGTGGACTAATCTAAAATTAAACTTGTTGACAGTGGCGCACGCCATGATCGTGACGTCACAGCGTAGATACGCACAACAGAGGGCCTTAGTGGTAACCCCGGCGTATGTTGGTTCTTTCCTTAAACTACGTGGGTCGAGATTAAATTCCTAAACTGATTTTTTATATAAATTTCAATACTGCTGAATTAATGCATCTTATATTTCTCAATACCAATTAAGGTTTGTTAATTTTAAGATGTATGCCCATAACACCAGTCCATTGCTGATTAATCATTTAAACTATTGATTTTTAGCAAGCCAGAATAGGTAGGATTCTTGTATATATAACCTCCCTCAGAGCAGCAAGATTTATCTGAGTATTTAGTACAAAATCCTGCCTCCTCTGCACTCCTTGCAACAATATATTGCCCTGTCCTGAAGTCCCGATATGGCACCCCCAATGGATTACAGCGCGCATCATGACCGTCACTTGTTTGGCAAGGTGAAGCCAGGTGATCTCTTCAACCTTAGCGTCGACCCCATTCATCAAGAAGCTGTCGTGACCGACTGACCAGCCCGGTCAGTTAATCCGTGCACCTCTGGCTCACCCCTATCCCCCTCTTCCAAAACGTGACTCACCAAGGAGTCCTGTGGCTGCCGGCTGGAGACAGTGAATGAGTGGAACCTGGGAAACCTTAATTACCACAAACGAGGATTCTTGGGGTGAGCCTGGCAAGAGTGCAAAGTACAAAGTGCAAGCAGGTCAACAGCTATCACGGGCATAGGACTAATCTCAAAGGAGTGCAGGTACTGCTACAAATGGCCATAGTTATTCCTGCATTTTTTAGCTTATACTAATTTTAACTTGATAGGGAACCAGGCTTTTACACTATTCGGACTGTGTGCGGTGGGATTGTGTGTATATATTTTTCTTGGATATTAATTTCTGGTTTGAGACTAGCTCAGTCTCAGGGTCACATGGGCCACGTGTCCGACCTCATTTGATTTTTTATTATTGCAGACCACGTGTCTAACCAATCATTTTTATTATTTTGAATTGCTTTCAATTTGCATTTCTTTTGATATTTTGTCTTTGTTAAGATGTCCGTTTCTTTTGATGTAAGTTTGTGAATAAATCAATATTAGGTTAATTAAACCTCTTTAGTATTTTTGCTCCCTCATTTATTTAATGTTTAAACTGGGAATATTTAAAGAGTAAACCTAAGTAACTCTATAGGTGGTAACAGCGAGGAACTTTACATCACTGCTCCCATTTTGGAATTTTGTCTAATTACATTAACGTAAAATACCTGTCCAGCATCTCATTGGGGTAGCTGGGACGGAGTCGGAACAGAGCCTGAGAATGAGATGACTATAGACCTGACAAAGCTAGAGTAGGCCATAAATTGTTGCTAATTCTACGTGTGGAGTTCTCCGGCCTCTGGACAGTAAAATTCCCCCTTTTGTATATAAGTGATGGTTAGTGAATTGTGACAGTAAAGTATTAGCAGGGTGTTTGTGCCCCGAGAGTAAGTGCTCATATCCTCCCCTGTTGAACTTTATGTAACTGTTATAAGGAGACTTTCCCGGACTAAGTTCCCACTCAGAACATTAAAAAATTCTCCACACAACTCAGCTTTATTGGACATAGTGGGACACACCACTAACAATACACACCGACATCTAGCGGTAGCATTAGGAATCATGTAGCTGTTGGCAGCGTTCTCAACAATATTAACATCATAATTATCAAATAATCATTAATAATATAACATCTTTTCTTCTTTTAAATTTACATTTATTTGGATGGGTTACCTGTTAGAATGCTACACTGAATTTACTTTGATAGGTTATTGGTTAGGACTACAATCAGATCTAAAAGTTATTCACATTCAAAACATTGTACACTATGATGTATATGTGGTTGAACCTGTTCACAAATAAAATATTCATTCTTGGTACGAAATTCAACATGCCATTTGAGAAAATACACAACAGATTGCTACACTTCTTGATCACAACATTTATATGACGTTAGGGAAATTCCGCACAACATCAATACATTTCATAGTCAGAATACTTAGAGGGTAATTTATTTTTGGTTGACCTTGTCTGTCTGTTACTTACAACTTCGTTTTCCACTTTGACAGGAGTTTCAGTTTCATTACCACTAAGGTCAATAGTTACTGGTTCATTTACCTGGGGCATTAGCACATCACTTGGGGTTTCTTTCAATTGAACTCTATTCCTTCTAAATAGCTTACCTTCGCTTTCAATTAGATATGACCCCTCATCTAATCGTTCCACAACTTTTCCTTTTTCCCATTCCTTCTTGCCCAAAACATAAGGTTTAAGACGTACATTGTCTCCTTCATGCAAAATACTTAAATCTTTAGCATTTTTATCATAACAGAATTTACTCTTAGCATTTTTTAAATCTTTTCTTTTCCTTAGCCAACTCTAAATTTACATTTTGATTTTCAAGCAATTTAGATAACATTGGTAATTTGGCACGTGTTCTCCTACCTAGGCTATACTGTGATGGGCTAGCATCCTTATCACTAGTAGGGGTATTCCTATGGTCCAAAATGGCTAGATAGGGATCTTTATTACTTTCAATAGCTTTTCTAATTAAACGCTTAGATGTTTTCACTGCCGATTCGACCATCCCATTAGTTTGGGCATATGTAGGGCTACTTGTCCTATGCTCAAAATCGTAGTCAGTTGCGAACTGTTCGAAATCCTTATTTACAAATTGGGGTCCATTATCACTAATTAATATACAAGGCAATCCATACCAAGCAAAATGAGATTTAAGTTTTCTAATCACTGTACTGGCTAATGTATTTTCTAGGTAGTCAATTTCCCAAAAATTGCTGAAGTAATCAACAGTTATAAGATAATTATGTTTTTTCAATACTCATTAAATCAACTCCAACCTTTTGCCATGGTCGATCAGCAATTTCATGGTTAATTAAAGTTTCCTTTTGTTGAGCACAAGGGAATTTATTACAAACTTCACATGATAAGATGTATTGCTTTATATCAGAGTTCATTCCTGGCCAATAGATACATTCTCTGGCTCTTCGTAGACAGCCCTCAATTCCTATATGTGCTGAATGGACGACCTGCATTATCTTATATCTAAGGTTTAATGGAATTACTATTCTATTACTCTTGAAAATTAACCCGTCTTGAACTGAGTACTCATCCTTGGTATGACTATAGGCTTCGACTACATTAGGTATCTCCTCATTTCCTTCTGGCCAACCTTTAAAGATTAATGATTTCAAAATTTGCAAAGTCTCATCCTGGTCTGTTTCATATTTAATTTCATCAAGACGCTCTTTTCTTACTGGTAAATGTTCAAGCATGTTAACGTGCTCAAATTCACTTTCTTTATAATTGTCTAATGGCAAATAAGATCTCGAGAGTGCATCAGCCACATACATTTCCTTACCTTTTTTATGTATGATTTCAACATCGTATTGTAGAATGTTAAGCAACATTCCTTGCAGTCGCTTGGGAGCATTACACAAGGGTTTCAAAACAATACTGGCTATAGGTTTGTGGTCACTCTCAACAATTACTTTACGACCATAGACATACTCATGAAATTTCCTAAGACTAAAAACAATTGCAAGTGTTTCCTTTTCAATTTGTGCATACCTTTTTTCGGTTTCTGATAAAGCACGGCTAGCAAAAGCAATTGGTTTGCCACACTGTAACAATACTGAACCCAGCCCATTTTGTGAAGCATCACACTGTATGACAAGGTCTAAGTTAGGGTCATAGTACTGCAGTATTGGGGCATTAGTGATTAGCCTTTTTGACTCTATGAAAGCTTTTTCCTGTTTTTCTGTCCAATTCCATTCGGTATTTTGGTGAGTTAATTTCCTTATTGGTTCTAACACCTCAGATAAATTAGGAAGGAATTTACTTAAGTAAGTAATCATACCTGTAAACTCTTTAACACCAGTTACATCAGTAGGTGGTTTCATATTCAGGATAGCTTCCACCTTTTTAGGGTCCGCCATTAAACCTTTACTTGTGATTTTATGATCTAAGAAAGCAATTTCAGATTTTCTTAATACGGCCTTAGACTTATTAAGTTTTATACCCTTGGTCTGACACCTTTCCAAAAATTTGATTAGCTTACTATCATGGTCTTCTAACAGCTTCCTCATATGTTTCACCTACACCACAAATTAAAACATCGTCAGCAATACATACAACACCATCGAGATTCTCAAGATTCAAAAGTAACTGTTTTTGGACAATCTCACCACTAACATTTAAACAAAATGGCAGTCTGAGCCACCTGTATCGACCTAAAGGGGTTTGAAAGGTGGTTAAAACACTAGATTCTTCATCAAGAACACAATGCCAATACCCATTGGCCAAATCAAAAGATGAAAAAACCTTTGCCTTTGACAGTTGGGGTAGAATATCATCAATTACAGGGGTAGGATGATGTTCCCTTTTCAACGCCTTGTTTAAAGCTTGTGGATCAATACGAATTCTTAAATCCTTATTTTTGGGCTCAAGCCATGGCGTCCTGATGGAAGGTTCCTTTTTGGTAGCTTCCTTGGGTAAATAACTACTAAGATATTCCCAGAGAATTTAACCACAGGTTATCACAGAATTTTAACTTCTGGAGCGAGTATCCTAAAGGTTTCCCTTTTAAGACATCGTATATCAACAGGGGACGCATGTATTAACGCGCCACATAGCTATCTATACCCCGAACAGAGTTAATGCTTCGGTGTGTAAGGGCTGAGAATAGCTGGGAGCCGTTCCATAGCTAATCTCATCCATGGCTACTTCTGGTACTCGAGACGTAAACAAACGGGCGCCATTGCTTAAATGACGTCACGACCGTCTTCATCCTTTGTTCAGTAGCTCGCCCTACTTAGACGGATTTTCCCTGTGCCTTACTTATCGCTTTGCATCTACGTTATGTCGCTACCTTCGGCCTCGCCTTCTTCTGGAAAGTTGAGTACAAGGTTCCAGTATTGTTTAGTTAAGCTCTGACCGTAAAGTAAATATTACTTTCCGAGATAATTGTTGTTTTGTGGCAGAGCTGTGCCTCTACCGGACCCGCCATTTTATGGCGTCGTTGTTGTTATGCATGCCTTATTTAGTTAGCCACAACAACGCTTCCGGCCTCATTTACTAATCGATAACATTAGTTTATTTAGTCTTCATAGCTAGGAACTTTTATATCGTGTTTTGACGCTTTTTATCGGTCATCGATTGACCTCATACCAGTCGGCTACTATAGCCCCCAGGCCAGAGCGCCTATATCAGTGTTCATGCATGATTTTATTAGTGATCCTAGGCTAAGTTATGAAGATAGTGGCATTATTTTACAATACTTTCGACTGTGATGCAAGTGTTTTTCGCCTTCAGGGACCATATAGGGGATAGGTTAGTTAGTGTCCCTTCCTAACCTAACCTACTTGTAGGACCCCTATATGCTTCCTTCATCCCCCTGCCCTTGGCATTCCCTCTGTTTAGCCTTGATTCCCTTACTAAGTAAAGGGATCAAGCGCCTATCGGAGTATATTATCGCCTCTCAGTCCTCCCTAAGGGAATGAACCCCCCTTAGAGTTGCGTCCGAGAGTGAGGAACGGCTAGCCCTTCCTCTATGGCTAGGACTAGTCTATGACTGTCCTGCGATAGCGATATGTCTTCTATCTTTCCTAGTTCAGGGCTTTTAGCCCTGCTCTAGGTTAGGTTTTGGAAAGGTTTTTCTGTCCCCTGCTGAAACTGTACCCATGCACCGTTTCAGCCAGGCTGCCTTATCTTAGGTTAGGGAGTGTCCTCCCTTTCCCTAGTGGCCGCTCTGGTACAGAACCCCTTCCATGGAAGACTCTTCTCTTCTCCCCTCCCCACCTATCTCTTGTATAGCCTAGCCTACACTTAGGTTAGTCTATACCCATCTGTCCCCTGTCCTACAACTCCTCCTTAGGGTGGAGTGATAGGGCTACCTTGAGCTTCTATGTGCAGTCCGCTCTGGTACATATACCCTTCATAGTGTCCTATGGGGTTAGCCACTGGATGTGTTCTGCATGTAGAGGTCACCCCCTCTTTGGGTGTCCCCTAGCCCTCCCTTGGGCTACCCTAGCTCCCGGTCCTCTGAGACCCCTGCTTCTGGGTGATAGAGCCAGCCTCTATCATGGATACACCCTCTCAGGGGGGGATGTCTGGGAGTCCATGACTGGACTTCTTACATCCCTCCCCCTGTCTCTCTCACTATCCGGGTGCCGGTCCCTTGCCGCCTCCACTATCGGCGATACCCGCCTTCCACCTTGGTGACTCTCCCCTTACCCTCATGCCGCCAACCCCCCGCGTGCCGGGGGACTGCCGACCGCCGCCGGCTCCTGCCGATGGCTCTCCTCCTTCCTCCTAGCTTCGCCGTCCGCCTGCCGGTCGGCCACCGGAGTGCCGGCATCCACTGCCGGAAACCTGGTTCCGCTATAACCATCCTTGTCCCTGTCACCAATCCGACATCCTCCGACTGCCGGAGCCGCCGCTCCCCTGCCGGCGTGCCGCCGTTGTGCCGACGGCCGCCACCCTGGTATTACTCTTGACTTACATATTGTCTGTTCTAATGCCAGAAACTCTGCTGGAGCGGCCTCCGGCATGCCGGAGGTCTGCCGGAACCCCCCGGAGGCGTCAAGACTACTTGCACCCCCTTCTACTAGCTATCATATGAATACTGATAGCCCTACACTGCAAACAGATGGCCTGTTTACGCTCTTAGATCAGTGCCTTGGTACTGCTCTATTAGTAATCATGCTGTCTCTTTGCACTCTTCAAAATTCCAGCATGCTGCGTGTATCTTAGCGCGGCTAGTTGCCGGAAGCAGTTACCCTAAGGGACCTGTTAGCCCCCTAATTTGGGACTGAGTGGCCTCGGTCCCAAACTTATCCTTGGCAATTTCCATGGAATTCCATTGCCTTATGGACTTCTAAGGAATACTATCCTGTGCCTTCGGCCATCTCGGAGTATCCAAGGATAAAGCTTGCGGTAGCCAGCCGGGCGAGATGCATGGAGTATGTTTTCTTTACTACTTCAATCTCTATGCATCACACCCTTCATTAAGTTAAAAATTAATGATTAATATTAACTTAGATTAAGAGCCATTCCTATGACTCCCCCCATACTCATTTTCTCTTTCTTCCACAGGAGGAGCAGATGAAGTGTGACTTCGACTTCTGCGCTGTGAAACGCCCGCACTTCTACGGGCATACGGCTTGCAGGACTCACGCCCCTTGTGCTAACAAGAAAGGGGATTTGAAATTCTGGGACCCGCTGAACTGTACGGTCTGCCAGGCTCACATAGCTGATGGTTTCCATAACTCTCCCTCAGCGGAGATCAGGGACATTGCTCGAGAGAAGCTACGCAAATGGGTGCGTGGCTTCCAGAAGAATGCCACCGGACCGTACCTGGCCACTGAAGAATTGAGGTCACTGCTGTTCCCAAAGGCCTCCCCTGATTCTGTGGTGCCCAAGGATTTGATCCCCACTGTCCAAATTACGGTGGAACCTGATGTAGTCATGGCCCAGTCCATGCACGATTGCCGCCTAGATTCCGATGATGACGAACACATGTCGGATGTCTCGGAGGGTACAGAGAAGACCCTCATGGCTCAAGGAGCCGAAGATGAAGAAGACCAGGTGGAATACGCCGAGTCGGAGCAAGAGGTCGCTCCTCCTTCCATCTCCGCCCCTACTCCTACACCGACGGAAGTGTCTCTCCCGTCTACCTCCACGACCCCGGAACCCTCATCATCCACTCAGGAAATGCTCCGGTTGATTAAAGCCGTCATGGACGACAAGTTAAAGGAGAATCAGGAGTTCATCAGGTCCATGATAGGATCCAAAGAACCGAAGAAGATCTCGGTTAAGGATCTCCCCGCTTGCTCTCATGCCAACCCATGGAGGTATGCTGAGCATATGGTGATAGCGACCGGCAGAATCTTTGTCAGCGACAAGATCGGCTCGGTCCCCCTGGAAGATGTGGAATTCTTCCCCAATTTTGAGGCCTACCCGGACTGTTACGTCCGACTTCGCTCTGAACCTGCCTCTAAAGAAGAGACCGAACCGAAAGAAGAGATAGTGTTCGATCTCGCGAAGGCCCAGGCTATGCTAGCCAACACGTTCAAGAGTAGGGGTTTTACCTGCTCTAAGCTTCCGGCCCTGAGCAAGAAGCACCCTACCTACGTCGCACCTGAAGATGCGGTACTTCCATTCATGGAAAAGGCCTTCGCTGCGTGCCTTAAAGCTGTGGAAGAGGGGAAAGCCTGCCCTGCACTGGAGGAGTGCAGACCCTTCTCCATAGTTACTCCCCCTGACGCTCGACACTGGAAGGACATCCAGCTTACTTTCGTCGTAGGGAAGCAAGATCCTGACGTCGCCGGACGTCAGTTTAATGAAGACCTCCCGAAGCTCAACGATCACCTCCTTCGTCGGGAACAAAATACGAAGGAGAGGCTCGCAGCATCCATGTCCCACCAAGTCCAACTTGAAGTTATGGCCTGTGACACCAGAGTACCAGACCACTACATGGTACTTGCCAAATCCCATATGGCAACCCTGATGAAGGACTTGTACCACTTCATGAAGGCTCGGAGAGCCTGTCGTGAATTCGTGTTCGCAGGTGCCACTGTGAAACACGAACCCCGGAGGCTGATTTCCTCCAACATCTGGGGCAAACACCTCTTTCCTTCTGACCTTGTGAAGGAGATCACTGACAAAGCCGCCACGGAGAATAGGAACCTTCTCCACAAATGGGGCATGTCAAAGAAGAGAAAACCCTCTCAGGACGACGGACTTCAACCTAAGAGGAAAACCCCAAAACAGAAACCCCAGCAACGTCAACCAAGACGTCAGTTTCCGGGACCCGCTACCTCCCAAGTGGCAGCTCAGCCACAACAGACCTTTCAACTGGTCACCCAACCGGTGTTGTCACAGTCACCGGTCTTCACCCCTGCTTTCGAGCAACAGACGACTACCTTTCGTCCCAAAGGTAGAGGCTCAAACAGAGGTGCAGGCAGAGACGCATCTCGCCGTCCCTCCAGAGGCAGAGGAGGAAAGGGAGCTGGCGGCCGAGGCAGCAAGCCCTCGGGACACCAGAAGCAATGAAGTGCTTCCGGTGGGAGGAAGACTCCGCCAATTCCAGGATCGTTGGACCTTCGATCCCTGGGCGCACAGCATCGTCAAGAAGGGTCTAGGCTGGAGTTGGACTCAACCACCCCCAACATTCCAGCAGTTCTTCCAACAATCAACCCCCCTTCTGGAAGAATATGTCCTAGATCTCTTGAACAAGAAGGTGATAAGGAAGGTAAAGTCCACCAGGTTCCAAGGACGACTGTTTTGTGTCCACAAGAAAGACTCCGACAAACTCAGAGTCATTCTGGACTTATCCCCCCTCAACAAGTTCATAGCGAACGACAAGTTCAAGATGCTGACTCTTCAACAAATAAGGACCCTTCTGCCTCGAGGTTCCTACACGATCTCCATAGACCTGGCGGATGCCTACTGGCACGTTCCAATGAACCATCACGCTTCCTCCTATCTAGGATTTCGACTCCAAAGGAAAAGCTACGCCTTCAGGGCCATGCCCTTCGGCCTCAATGTGGCCCCTCGGATCTTCACAAAGCTGGCGGATGCCATAGTACAACAGCTCCGCCTCCGAAACGTCCAGGTGATGGCCTACCTCGACGACTGGCTAGTTTGGGCTCCATCGCCCGAGGATTGTGTAAAATCCTGCAACAAAGTCACCCAGTACCTAGAACACCTGGGATTCAAGATAAACGAGAAGAAATCTCGCCTCTCTCCAGCTCAGAAGTTCCAGTGGTTAGGAATCCAATGGAACCTTCAGTCACACCGCCTTTCCATCCCCCAGAAGAAAAGGAAGGAAATAGCAGGGTCTGTCAAGCGACTACTAAAATCCAAACGGATTTCAAGACGCCAGCAGGAACGAGTTCTAGGCTCTCTACAGTTCGCCTCAGTAACAAACCCAGTGCTTCGTGCACAGCTAAAGGATGCCGCGGGAGTCTGGAGACGTTCTGCATCCATCGCTCGAAGAGACCTCAAGAGACGGCTCCCAAACAGACTTCGACTTCTCCTCAAGCCGTGGTCGGAAGCAAAGGCCCTGAAAAGGTCCATTCCTCTTCAACACCCACCTCCATCACTCAACATCCACACGGACGCTTCGCTGGAGGGTTGGGGAGGTCACTCCCACCAAAAACAGGCTCAAGGCACCTGGTCTCCCCTGTTCAAGACGTTCCACATCAACATCTTGGAGGCCATGGCGGTCCTTCTAACTCTGAAGAAACTATCCCCGCCTCCCTCGATCCACATTCGTCTAACCCTAGACAACTCGGTGGTAGTTCGATGTCTCAATCGCCAAGGCTCAAGATTGCCCCAGATAAATCAGGTGCTTCTCCCGATCTTCCTTCTGGCAGAGAAGAAGAAGTGGCACCTGTCTGCAGTTCACCTACAAGGATTTCGCAACGTGACAGCGGATGCTCTATCTCGAACAAACCCGATAGAGTCGGAATGGTCTCTAGACGCAAGATCATTCTCCTTCATCTCTCACCAAGTCCCAGAACTTCAGATAGATCTCTTCGCAACGAGCGACAACAATCAACTTCCTCGGTATGTGGCCCCGTACAAGGACCCCAAGGCAGAAGCAGTGGATGCCATGTTACTGGACTGGAACAGATGGTCCAAGATCTACCTGTTCCCTCCCACCAACCTTCTGCTGAAAGTCCTCTCCAAACTGAGAACCTTCAAAGGGACAGCGGCCCTAGTGGCTCCCAAGTGGCCCCGGAGCAACTGGTACCCCCTGGTCCTGGAGCTGCAGCCCAAGCTGATCCCTCTCCCGGGCCCAGTTCTCTCCCAACAAGTACAGAAGTCGACTGTCTTCGCTTCATCATCGAAAATCAAGGACCTTCATCTCATGATTTTCTCTCCCTAGCCGCAAAGAAGAGGTTTGGGATCTCGAAGAAAAGTCTAGACTTCCTCGAGGAATACAAGACCGAATCCACAAGACGGCAATACGAATCATCCTGGAGAAAATGGGTCTCTTTCGTCAAGACAAAAAATCCTAAAGAAATCACAATTGATTTCTGCATGTCCTTCTTCATTCACCTTCATGGACAAGGATTAGCAGCCAATACGATTTCAACCTGCAAATCGGCCTTGACCAGACCAATTCTGTATGCCTTCCAAATTGATCTGTCCAGCGACATCTTCAATAAACTGCCGAAAGCATGTGCTCGTCTACGCCCAGCACCCCCACCGAAACCGATCTCCTGGTCACTAGACAAGGTGCTCCATTTCGCCTCCAACTTGGATAATGATTCATGCCCTCTCAAGGATCTGACTCAGAAAGTTATATTTCTCTTTGCTCTTGCTTCAGGAGCCCGAGTCAGCGAAATAGTGGCATTATCAAGAGAAGAGGGTCACATCCTGTTTACTGATACAGGAGACATTACCCTCTCCCCTGATCCGACGTTTCTCGCCAAAAATGAATTACCCACCAAAAGATGGGGCCCCTGGAGAATATGCCCCCTGAAGGAAGATGTCTCTTTATGCCCAGTAGAGAGCCTCAAGGTCTATCTTCGTAGAACTTCGAACTTTGGTGGAGGCCAACTCTTCAAAGGAGAAACATCGGGCAGCGACCTGTCACTGAAACAATTAAGAGCGAAAATCACCTACTTCATTCGCAGAGCGGATCCTGACAGTACACCCGCCGGTCATGATCCTAGGAAAGTTGCATCATCTCTGAATTTCTTTCAGAGTATGGACTTTGAAAGCCTTAAAAGCTTCACAGGCTGGAAGTCCTCGCGCGTTTTCTTTAAACATTATGTGAAACAAGTGCACGAAGTCAAACATTTTGTGGTAGCCGCAGGTAGTGTTATGAAACCTGCACCTAACTCTGCATAGAACAGTGAGTTACTTGGGACTCTAACTCTTCGGGTGCCTATGTTGACCCTCGAGTGATACATAGTGATGTCGAAAACACTTAGTGCTTTTATAACTGTTCTTATCCCAGGTGAAATGTCATAGTTGTCACACAAGTGCCGCATGCCCTGAGCATGATGTGTTTTAATCAAAGACTGACGTTCCTCGAGAACGAGTGCCTACTAATAAATTTGAAATTCCTTTTCAGATTCAAGAGCAAGTCTTTATTACTATGTACATTATAATTACTGTAAATGAACTTTACTTATTGCTGCAATTCATTTAATTTCTGCATTTGTGAAATAAAATTTCTATTTTATTACCTGTGCGTCTCAATCAGCTCCTACTTACTATGAAATACATGCCTGTCATAGTTTTATTATCCCCTTTTCCTTATGGTTCATGGAGAAATTAAGATACTAACTCTTAATTTATATTCACTCTGATTATGTAATGTTCCAATACGAATACTTACTCTTCATACCCTGGAGATGAAACCAACCTTCTCAGCACACAGTGTCCAACCACCACTGGTCTGCTTTCAGAATGTTCCTATACGAATGCCAAACATTCAGCTTCGTCTCCAAGTTCTTCAAGTTCTTCTATCAGGGTGAATAGCCCTTCAATACCACTTTGACGTCGGCATGGCCCGTGGGAACTTCACTGCCAAGGGGGGCTGGAAGATTCTTCCCTACGGTTCTTTACTAAGATTACTATGCTATTTTGTTAAAGCCTTTGGCACTTACTAATAGGGGAAAATCTACCACGATACATTGATTCTCTGGTATTCTTCCATCAGGACGCCATGGCTTGAGCCCAAAAAACGGATTTTGAGCGAAGCGAAAAATCTATTTTTGGGTGAGATAGCCATGGCATCCTGATGGACCCTCCCTGCTACTTCGTCCAGTTTTTAGGTCCCACCCTGCTCTGCTGTATCATGGTGATCGGCAAGCAACTGGCTTCAGGATGAAGACGGTCGTGACGTCATTTAAGCAATGGCGCCCGTTTGTTTACGTCTCGAGTACCAGAAGTAGCCACGGATGAGATTAGCTATGGAACGGCTCCCAGCTATTCTCAGCCCTTACACACCGAAGCATTAACTCTGTTCGGGGTGTAGATAGCTATGTGGCGCGTTAATACATGCGTCCCCTGTTGATATACGATGTCTTAAAAGGGAAACCTTTAGGATACTCACTCCAGAAGTTAGAATTCTGTGATAACCTGTGGTTAAATTCTCTGGGAATATCTTAGTAGTTATTTACCCAAGGAAGCTACCAAAAAGGAACCTTCCATCAGGACGCCATGGCTATCTCACCCAAAAATAGATTTTTCGCTTCGCTCAAAATCCGTTTTTTCTTTTCAGCTACAACCATCCGACTCACCCAGTCAGTAGGTTGGTCAACTTTAGCTATTATCTTTAGTTTTTCCATTTCATGTATTTTCTTACATACTCTGTTTTTAAGGTTAATTGGAACTCTGCATTTAGGAATCACCACTGGTTCTGCATTTGTGTCAATGGTTAGTCTAACCACATTTTGGAATGTACCCACATCAGTATCAAATACATTGTCATATTTATCAAGTACATCTTTAGTTGCAGAAATATTTTCATAATTCACTGTAATAAGTCCCATTTGCTCTGATGTTCATTTACTTAATAATGGAGTGTATTTACAATCAACAACCAAAAATTCAAATTTATATTTCTTCCTATTCTTGCAATTTCTAATTACTAACCTGCATTTTCCCTTAGGTCTAACTGTGGCTAAAGTCCACACTTCTAGGGTAGTGTCACAAGGCTTTAAATTGACATTGGGAATTAAATATTGAGGAATTACATTTACGCTAGCTCCACAATCTACTTGAAATTTGATTACTTTACCATTAACTTCAAAATCAGCTTCAATTAGCTTATCCTTTTTACTACACACTCTAAGCAAATATTCACATTCAGATTCATCTGAACTGTTCACATCAAAGTCATTGTCATTACCTGATACATAATTTATTTTCCTACTTTTGCATTTAACAGCATAATGATTATAATTACCGCATTTTATACATTTCTTACCATGAGCTGGACACTTTTCCTTACGCCATTCATGTTTTTCCCCACAAAATTTGCAAGGACGCAACTTATTCGTAGGAACACTGGGTTTACTGGACTTAGGCCTACCTTCATTGTTTTCATGCCTAGGCCTACCATCATGGTCTGCATTGTGTCTGCTATCAGTAGTCTTCTCCCTTCTAGACTTTTCTCTCACTTTGGCCACACTATCATTGGTCTGGCGAGTAGTAGACTTGATGACGTCCATCTGCCTTTTGCTTGCTTGAAAGGCCACACACAAATCCAATGTCTTCTCAAGGGTAAGGTCTTCGACTTCAAATAATTTCTGACGAAGCTTGTCCTCAGTACATCCAAACACCACTTGGTCCCTCAGCTGCTTGTCTCGTTGGTTACCATAGTTGCAGTCCTTCACAAGAATCTTCCATCTAGTAACGTAAGTTTCCAATGTTTTGTTTGTTTCCTGCATAGGCCTACATCTTCGAAACTTGTACCTTGCCACGAGTTCTTTCTTGCGCGGAGAGAAATAGACGTTGAATTTCGCCAAAACATCCTTCAACACATTGGCTGGATTAGGGTTACCGGTTGCTGGGACTGGAAATTCAAAAGAGTTGTATATCTGTAGAAGTTCTTCACCTCCAATGTTTAGAAGTAGGGCCACCTTAGTCTCTTCAGGTTTATTGTCCTTTTCAGAAGCAAGTAGATAAATCTCGAACCGTTGCTTAAAAGACCTCCAATCACGTTCGTTGTCGGCACTTAGGCTACCAGTGAATTTTGCTGGGGCTGCAATACCTTCCATCGATGAAGCCATGTTTGCCGGTTAGGGATGCTCAGTATTTTTAGGCTTAAACACAATATCTAAAGGGCCTATACTGCATAATACTTGCTTGGAGAGTTCTAGGCGTCGTTTTTAATCCCGTCAGCTGCCACCATGTCTTGATGCCCTTTATCGGAGGTGATATATATGATGGAAACTCACAAGTTACAACTCGGCTTTATTGGATATAGCGGGACACACAACTAACCATACACACCGACATCTAGCGGTAGCATTAGGAATCATGTAGCTGTTGGCAGCGTTCTCAACAATATTAACATCATAATTATTAAATAATCATTAATAATATAACAAACAGTATTAACACTTCGAGGGGGTACAGTGACAAGAATCTGAAACGAGAATGAAAAGAGCCGCTCATAAGGCATCTCTCCTATTCCGTTTCCAGTGTGTATCTGATGAAGGCGGTAGCGCCCTCTTTATTCCTTGTAGCGATATACGAGGTGTTACAGATACTGTACTATAGGGAGGGGTCAACAAGCCCTTTTATGATAAAAGGAAGGGCGGGTCCATCAGGATGACATGGCTACCTCACCCCCAAAAAATAGATTTTTCGCTTTGCTCAAAATCTGTTTTTTGGGCTCAGGCCATGTCGTCCTGATGGAAGTTTACCAGAGCATTACTGTGTCTGTGGATTCTCAATCAGTGCCGTGCTCTCAAGAAAGTATTTTCCTGGTCCGTTTAGACCTAGAGACCTATGATGTTACCGTCATACATCATTTCATCCAAGCATGAACTCTGTTAGTGCTTCCTGCCCCCTACAAGGAAGAGTCGTACTAGACTCTGGGAAAGGTCTCGAGGAGTACATAAAAATTTATGGATGTCAAAATGACAAGCTTGTATAGTGGTCTCGCCCTATACAATATAAAGCAAAGTTAGTATAAGAGTCACCAATGTCAGTATGAATTTGTGACACCTTCCCCAATGTGACTACTCTTATAAACTATTGGATAATGGTTGTATCCGCATAGGAACAAATTTTGCGGCTTTGCCACCAACCCGTTAGGGTACCACGTCAACCCAAGGTAGGGTTAGAGTGAGTGGACTTTTGCTTGAATCAGGGAACAGTCTTAAAAGACAAACCGTGATAAAAATATCCATATTTTAATCTTAATGCTCAGTACATTCCAAATAAAATGAGTGTGGGCGAATGAGACGCAGGGTTCACTATGAACTAGTTTATTAAAATTTAATAAACGTACATATCAGATCAACATTTATTAAATTTTATAAAACGTGGATGATAGGCATCAAAGCATAAAGAAAAACAGTCAACAGAAAATATTGTTTCGTCTACTAGGAAACAGATTTGCCACTTCAATTGAATTATTAGTAATAGTGATATAGTCTGTATACTGTTAATTTACACTAGCGTAAAAAACGCTTGGCACAAGTGTCCGTATTATGCTATAGTTCAGTGACGACAATGGAACAGTTCGTAAGGACACTTTCGTGGCCTATCGCTCAGTGTGTAGTAACCTACAGTGACTACACACACACCCTCTTAATTAATCGTCCCAAATTAATTACACTGTTCCTCGCAGATTTAAAACATAAGGTTAAAGAATTCTACCTACTGCTACCACAGAACTCTTAAGTTGCTCCACTACCTTCGCATAGTGCATAAAGAACACCTTGGGTGACTACCAGCCGGTGTACAAACGAGGATCTTAAAAGACCATATAATTTAAAGAAATTTTATGTAAGAGGCAACTTTCCTTGGATCATGACTAACGGGTGTACTGTCTAGATCCATTCTGCGAATAACACGGGTGAGTTTCGCCCTTAGTTATAGAAAACTTTGAACCCAGGGTTTTTCTTCTGAACAGCTGTCCTCCCATAAAGTCTGGCGATTGTGTTGCCACTTGTTGAGGTACCAGCTGGTACGTGGTTGGAGGTTGTGCCACTATCTGAGGCACCGCAGTCACAGGAAGTTGTTGTTGATGTTACTGTCGGAAGGGTTTAGCTGGCCGAGAGGAAGGCCCAGGGTTTTTTGTCTTCCTTTTGGGTTGGGGACCCTCATCCGGAGAAGACATTCTCTTAAGATCTAAGCCCCACTTTTTGAGAAGGTTCCTATTCTCTGTGGCGGCCTTGTCTACTACCTCTTTAACCACTTCATTGGGAAAAAGGTCTTTACCCCAAATACGAGAGGAGATCAGTTTCCTCGGCTCGTACCGCACCGCAGCCGAGGCAAACACAAATTCTCTACAGGCTCTCCTAGCTTTAAAAAAGCTATAGAGATCCTTCGTAACTGTGGCCAGATGGGTTTTGGCCACAACCAAGAACATGTCCTAGTTCTTGGGGTCACTTGCCATCGTTTCTAGTGTCGTTTGCAATGAAAACGATGCCGTAAGTCTTTCCTTTTTCTCTTGCTCTCTATACAAGAGAGCAATATCAGCTTCCAGCTTCCCGACTGAGAAGGTAAGGTGTACGTCCTTCCAGTCTTCTTGGTCCAAGGGCAAGGTCAGAGATAACGGCTTGCACTCCTCCAAGGAGGGGCATGGTTTCCCTGCCTCCACTGCCTTTAAGGCTGCCTTATATCCCTTTTCCAAGAAGGGAAAGGCTCTGGTAGGAGAGGCCACAAAGGAGGGAAGCTTCTTACTCAAGGCGGGCATCTTTGAGTTAGAGAAGCCCCTCTCTTTCATCGAGCTCGCTAGTAACATCTGAGCTTTACTCTGGTCAAAAACTATGACCTCCTTCGGCTCCGTCTCCTCCTTTAAGGCTGGCTCCTTCCTAAGACGGACATAGCAGTCCGGATAAGAATCTTTGTTGGGCCAAAATTCCACTTCTTCCAGGGGAATTGCTCCCAACTTTTCTGAGATCACGATCTTCTCGGTTGTCATTGGCATGTGTTTGGCATACCTCCAAGGATTGGTATCCAAGCACAAAGGAAGATCCTTCACACTGAGCCACTTCTGGGGCCCACGTGATGCTGCAAGTCTACGTATCTCCAGTTTCATTACAGCTTCCTTCTCCTCATTCTTCCTTTGAATTTGTTGGATCATCTCAACAATGGAAGAAAGAGTCCTTCCCAGTTCATCTGGGATAGCAGACGATGTAGAAGGAACAGGTTCTGGGTCCGGAACCGATGTAACTGACACTTCGTCGATTTCTTGCTCTTCTACTTGAGGAGCTTGGAACAGCTCCTCCTCCTGACCTTCTCCTAGAAGGTCCTTCTCAGTAGACTCCAACACCTCCGACATCCTATCGTCCAATTGGATGTCTTGAAGGGCGGCCGAGACTTCAGAATCTACCGGATTCTGGGCAGTTGGTGTCTCCACCTGAGGCTGGGGGATGATTGCATCAGCCGATGCTTTAGGGAAAAGGTAGGCCCTCATCTTCTCTTTTGGAAGGTAGGGGCCTGAGGTGTTTTTTCTGAAAACCCCTCACCCAGGATCGTAATGTTTCCCTGGCAGCATCCCTTGACTCCGTCGACTTAGGGTCGTCAAAAGCCTCGGTAATCAGGTTAGAACAAACTGTACAAATCTGAGGGTCCCAATAGCGGAGATCACCTCTGGAGGCTGAGCATGCTGCGTGCCTCCTACAATATTGATCTCCACATTAGTTCTTACTGCGGACATTACAGAACACACTCCCGCACTTCGGATGGTCCTCCTGTAAAGAGAAGAAAAATCCATGAGTATCAAGTGAAGGTTTTCACTTATATTGAGACATTTAGCTTATATAGAAAAGCTATAAAAGAAAGAAGGAAAGACACATACTTGTATTTCCTGCCCAGTCAATTGCTGAAACCTCCCGAGATATTAAAACTAAGGTTAATTCTATTCTAGATTGCCTTATGTAATTTCCTAAACGGAAATTTAAGGTGTAGTTCGCACCTTGAGATAAAGTTATAATATACGGGATAGAAAGAATACAGAAAGAACTTACTTTCTATATATTGTACGGTCATAACAAAAGGCTGTACAAGATAACATTAAGTATGATGAAGAACTTTAGTGTTATCACAAGCTCTGTACAGTAGTTTCTGCTAATGCAGTGTGTACTACACTACAAATATAGCAACTACTGTACATCGCATGCTGTTGTGTCGGCTAGCACGCGCAGGTACGTGCCGGCGTGCGCCTGCACGTGCTGGCCGGCATCTACCCCTGTATAATTCAAAGATGTACTATCTTTCACTAATAGGCGGCAGCCCACTGATTCGCGACTGTGTGCCGGCCGGCAATCATTGCCAGCCGACAGCTGAAAACACTAATACCCGGCCTCCGGCCGCTAATCGTAGTGGCCAGCAGATTCGGGTTGTGTTTCCACTGCCGGCAGGCAAAGGTAATAATACCCATGGCCGCCGACAGTAGCCAAGAACCAGAGAACCTCCACCTGCCCGGCTGTCGGCTGTTAAGCCGGTAGCCGGGTTAGGGGTGCAACACAATAGTTAGAGAAACAGTATGGATGTAAGGTTATAAGGCGGCATTGCCATACGACCTTCCATCCAGAAAGAGTGAACATATGGAAGGGGAGAATGTAGCATTCAGGCTTCCAAAGAATCCATAGCCTGCCGGGCTCTACCGGCAAACATGGAAGGGAGACCAAGGGAGGTTTGGGGTTCACTCTGCAAAGAACAAAGGGTCTCTGCCGGCCGACACGTAATGCCAACCGGCAGAGAGCAGAGCCGGTCCTCCATCCTAACCTATACTAGGTACGGAAGTAGGACTGCGGCCAAAAGAAAATAAAAAAAAGAGAGGTGGGGAAGGGATAAGGGTCCTATAGACTTCGTTCTAGCAAGAGACACACTCAGCAGTTAGGGAAGCTCATCTTAACCTAGAGTTGTCTATTAGGGAGGAAGACTGGCAATACTTGCTATCTTCCTCCCAACCAGAACAAAGTTAGGTGAAGTTATTTCGCCGGGCAACAGAGAAAACTCATTCTTCAGCCCGAGAAAAACAACACAGGACAGTCTGCTAGGCCACTAGAGGAAGGAATCATCTCTCACAGAATCCTTCCAATGTGGATTAGGGAAGCAAAGCTTCCTGTGTCCGCCCCTAACCTAGCAAAGGAGATTCATTCTCTATGCTAGGAAGAAGCAGACCACAGACTAGAAAACTCTTATGTTCTGCCCTAACCTAAAAGACCAGTCACTCTGGTTATCAGGTCAGGACAGACATATCCTAGAATAGTTATACCTGAATTATTATACAGATAGAACCACTAGGATTAAGCCAAATGCTTACAGAGGGAGAGAGGGATTGAACTTAGCCTCCGGAGGAGAAAAGAACAATCCGGGATGTGCGAAAGTATGCTAGAATACTAGACTAGGTAAGGTGAGAATCGATTACCTAAATCACCGAAACTCTCTCGAATACAATCTTGGAAAAAACATTCAACAATATCTTACATGTATAAAATATTTGCCTATAGCTTCAATAATAACACTCGGAAAAACTTATATTATGCATGAAAGTACTAGTGCCAGACGTCTAGGCTACGAAGCCTCGCGAAGGGCAAGATCGGTACCTCGACCCGTGTCGAAATCACCGAACTAAAAACTGATGGTATAATATAAGCATTCCTAGAGGAGCTAAATAGCTAAATTATTAAAGCATAACAAACCGGGAATGTCGCTCCATCTAACTAAATGACCCATAAGAGCGAGCGATAGCATCCAGAATGCCTCCGGTAGGCAACAGCTCTTGTTTACGTTAACATCACTTTAATTTAATTCAAAACGACAAGAGCTTACATTTATACATAGTGAAGATAATACTCAACTTTCCAGAGGCAGAAGAGGCTGGAGAAGTCATCAAAATGTTAAATAAAATCCAAAATAACGAGAGAACACAAGGGAAAACACCGAGTAGTAGAGCTACACGAAAAGGAATAAAGAGGGCGCTACCGCCTTCATCAGATACACACTAGAAACGAAATATTAGAGATGCCTTATGAGCGGCTCTCTTTTCATTCTCGTTTCAGATTCTTGTCACTGTACCCCCTCGAAGCGTTAATACTGTTTGGGGTGAAGATAGCTATGTGACGTGTCAAGAATACGTCCTCTGATATTATGCGATATCCCTGCAAGATTATTTAGGGATATTCGCTCCAGGAGTTAGAATTCTGGATACCTTAAGGTAAAATTCTCTGGGAATATCACTGTAGTCAAATATACCCTAGAAAGCTACCTAATAGGAACTTCCATCAGGATGACATGGCCTGAGCCCAAAAATATTATTTTGATGATGCAGTATTTGCAAAAAAATTTTGGCGCTGGGAACGCTTGGCTGGCAGGTAAAAATATTGAAGTGTTTGGTGTTAGAAATTATAAAGTTCAGTTGAAGAATTTTGGTAACATGTTATGAAAACGCCATGCTGATCAATTAATGCTTAGATACACTCCTAATTATGATGACTGTATTGTTCCTATTCGTATCCCAGCAAATTGTAAATTCTCTTAACCTATTTTGTCTCCTACTCCAACTGTTAGAAGTTCTGATACTGGTTTAAGCAGTGAGAATAGTAACAATTTTAGTGACTGAATTGTTGAGCCTTGAGTCTGCCATTGCAGATAAGTCAATTCCTAGTAACATGCTATTGCCTGAACCAGTACCACTACGTAGATCGGTTAGAGTGGTTAAACCACCTGATAGACTGCTTTAATTACAGAGGATATCTTACTCTAAAGGAAAAGGAAATGTCATATATTGATTTATCATTATTATCATTATTTTACTACTGAACATAACAGAGTTTTATTAATTATTTTGTTTGCTTATTATCTTATGATCCCTGTAGCCACGGGGACATAACAACAATTACAATAGCGCCAACGTATCCCTACTTGTCATAACAGGTGACTAAAAGGGACGGGATGAGGGGGCTGGGAACTCCCTCTCCTGTATTATATGTTCCTGTGAGACATCGAAGAGGTGGAGCTGGGGTGAGAGTGACTGCTCCCCGCACTCAAGTTTTGGGGTGTCTGAATGTGCGTGGATGTAGTACGATAAAGAGTAAAAGATGTGAGATTGGAAGTAGGTTTAGGAATAGAAGGATGGATATATTGGCTTTGTGTGAGACAAAGATAGAAGGGAAGGGTGAAGTGATGTTTGGTGAAGTGATGTTTGGTGAAGTGACTGGTAGAGTATCTGGGATTGAGAGAGGAAGAGCAAGAGAGGATGTGGCTTTATTGCTGAGTGAATGGATGACAGATAAAGTAGTGGAATAGAAGGAGATATCATCTAAGTTAATGTGGGTAAGGGTTAGGTTGGATAGGAAATGTTGGGCTTTTGTTAGTGTGTATGGGCCAGTTGTGAGAAAAGTGAAGAGTGGAAAGAGTTCTGGAATGAATTAACTAGGTGTGTAGAAGGACTGGGTAGAAGGAATTATGTAGTTGTCATGGATGACTTAAATGCAAGAGTGGGTGCTGGAGAGGTAGTAGGTCTCATTTGGAAGTAAGGCGTACCAGGAGAAAATGAGAGTGGTAGATATGTGTGTGTTGAGCAAGAGATGGTGATAAGTTCTAGCTTTTACAAAAAGAAAGATAAAAACAAGTATACATGGGTAAGAGTGCCAAATGGAAGAGTGGTAGAAACGGCTTTAATGGACTATGTGTTGATAACTAAAAAAATCTTTGGAAGATTGAGAGACGTGCATGTGTTTGGGCGTATGGCTAACGGTATGTCTGATAATATTTGGGTGGAAGGAAATTTAGTTGTAGCAAAAGAGTGGCGAAATAAAGTGAGGGGATGTAAAAGGGAGCTAGCGAGGGTTGAAGAGTTAATAAAACCTGAGGCAAAAAGTGAATATCAAGAAAAGTTGAAAATGGCATGTGGTAGAGTGAAAGCGAGAGAAACTGGTAATTTAGAGGTGGAGTGGGAGTTAGTAAAAGAAAATTTTGTTGGGATTACAAGTGATGTGTGTAGCAAGAAGATTGTTGGAAGTAGCATGAGGAAGGGTAGTAAATGGTTGAATGAAGGAGTGAAGGTAAAAGTGAAAGAGAAAAAGAGGGCATTTGAAGAATGGCTGCAGAGTAATAGTGTAGAGAAGTTTGAAAGATATAGAGAGAAAAATGTGGAAGTAAAGTGCAAAGTAACTGAGGTAAAGAGGGTGGCTGCCCTGAGATGGGGTCAAGGGTTGAGTCGTTCATATGAAGAGAATAAGAAGTAGTTTTGGAAAGAAGTGAAGAGAGTAAGGAAGGCTGGTTCAAGAATTGAAGAGACAGTAAAAGATGGAAATGGAAGGTTGTTAAAAGAAGAGGAGGTAAGGAAAAGGTGGGCAGAATATTTTGAAAGTTTACTGAATGTTGAGGATAATAGGGAGGCAGATATAATTGCTGTTGCAGGTGTTGAGGTGCCAGTGATGAGAGATGATAATGAGACAGAGATTACAAGGGAGGAAGTCGGGAGAGCACTAGATGAAACGAGAGTAGGAAAAGCACCTGGTATGGATGGTGTGAAAACTGAGATGTTAAAGGAAGGGGGTGTGACTGTACTTGAATGGTTGGTGAGATTGTTTAATATGTGTTTTATTTTGTCAATGGTACCAGTAGATTGGGTTTGTGCATGTATTGTACCACTATATAAGGGTAAGGGAGATGTGCATGAGTGTTGTAATTCAAGGCGTATTAGTTTAAGTGTGGCTGGAAAAGTGTATGGTAGAGTACTGATTAAAAGGATTAAGGACAAGATAGAGTGTTAGATCTTAAACTAGGCAGGATCAAGAAATGACAGTCAGCGTTGTTTCTTATCTTCATTGCAACTGACGCTGCTGCATCATGCACAGCGGAAGGAAATACAGATAGCCCGTGACGTAGACAATGACGTCACTTATGTGGGCGGAGCTTAGGCGCTGCAAGCAGCCTCATCTTACATCTCCCTCCCAAAATATTACGAGGGTAATATTTTCAAAACTTATAAATGACAATATCAAAAGAAGATATGATAAACAAAATTCTATACTCTCTTAATGTAAAACATCAGACATATAAGGTAAATCATAATCGTAATAATTAATGGTAACGTTCAGAGAGAGAGAGAGAGAGAGAGAGAGAGAGAGAGAGAGAGAGAGAGAGAGAGAGAGAGAGAGAGAGAGAGAGATAACAACATCGACAGCATTAACGTAACCTCAATGAAACAATAATTACATCAGCATTGTAAGATGTGCACTAAAATTGAGTCGTGAATGCAACACCAACCTAATTTAAAATTTCCTACAAAATATGATTTTGTAAATGAAATCAATGCACATCTAAGTGCAGTGAAATAAAACAGAATTTTTCATTTTATAAATGCAAGATCAAAGCAGAGATAATTAAACATAATCGTTCATCCAGGCAGGGGCCTCTCTCTTCCTTGGAGGCCGTACCTCTGGCGCTGATGGGGGAAACTTAGGCTCATGACCCACTTCGTCGTCGGTAGGAGTGGCTCCTCTTGTCTCATTGACGGGCAGTTCAGTGACCTTGAGGTGTCTTCTGTTCCTTATGGACGGACGCCCACTACCATCTAGTCTCACGATGTACTGTCTATGAGGTCGTTGCTCGACTATGATTCCCAGCCTGTCCCAGGCCTTGGTCATCTGGTTCTGAATCCTAACGTGAGTGCCTGGCTGTAAGGGCGTTAGCCTCCTGTCGCTGCCGCTTTCGATTATCTTCTCCTTTTTCTCTGCCACTTGAAGTTCTCTTTTTCTAATGGATTTTCTCCAGTGTTGGTCTATCATATAATTGAGTTTTGCAGTCGGTACACCATCCCGTAACTGTCTCCCAGTTGCCAGTTGCGCCGGAGATTTATTTATACCTCTTAAAGGCGTGTTCAGGTATTGTAGCATGGCCAATGATACCTTGTCGTTATCGAGGCTTCCAGTCCCACTGATACTTGTTCTAATTATCCTTTTCGCGGACTTAACCGCGGCCTCGGCTCTCCCATTTGACTGCGGATAGTGGGCCGATGATAGGCGTATGTCAACTCTCCATCTCCTATAGAAGGTCATCATCTCTTCACTCACCAGGTTGGTGCCGCCGTCGGTAGACAATTGTTCGGGTGCTCCCCATCGAGTGAAGTAATGCTGAAGTTTTGTCATGACCTTTGCAGACGAGGTGCCATTGGGGAAGTGGGCTATTTCTAGCCAGCCTGTAAGCCTGTCACAATATGCCATATACATGCGTCCTTCGAGCTGAAACAGGTCCATGACAGTCTGTTGGAACGGATACTCTGGGGCAGGGGTCATTTTCATGACTTCGGCAGGAAGTGATGGTGCGTGGGCGTCGCACGATGTATATCGTGAACGATGATACTGGAGGTCACCCTCGATGCCTGGCCAATAGACCGAATGTCTCGCTCTCCTCAACATTGTATCTAGGCCTTGATGTCCAGCATGGAGGTTGGCGGTTATCTGGTGACGGAGCCCTTCGGGAATGACAAGGCGGATGCAGTTGTCGTTGAAACAGTATGTGACCAGGTTACCAGATATAGAGAGACGTTCTCTGATGCCGTAGAAGGGCCTCAAACATGCAATTTCTTGAGATTTCTTCGGGTTCCAATCCCCTGCATTCACTCGAGCGACTAGCAGCTGATATGCTGGGTCGTCCAGGGCTGCCTCTTCAACAGTTTTCTCGTCTATAGTGCACTGCTCCTGTAGGTTTTCTGCGATTGCTGACACCATGGCAATCGTTAATTCTTCGTTGAAGCTCGCATCCTGTCCATCTGGCGTCGTCCTCAGGGTAGGAAAACGAGAGAGAAAGTCAGCAGCATGACTTCTCTTGCCTGGTAGATACTTAACGTTGAAATTATACAATAATGTTTTCTCCTTTAATCTAAACAGTCTGGGGTTGGTAATGTCGCCGAGACTCCTATTGCCTAGCAACTTGACTAAGGGGCGGTGGTCCGTGACAATGGTTAAGTTCGGGCAGCCCAATAAGAACAACCTTGCCTTTTTTAAGCACCAAGCCACTGCAAGGGCTTCCCCCTCCACAGCTGCATACCCAGACTCGGCGGGCGTGAGGAACCGACTGCCGCAAAGTGCTATTCTCCAACCATCTCTACAACAGAAGGGGGTTTCGACGGAGGTGCAACTGCAATATTGTTGGAGGATGACGAAGCCCACCCCCTCCTTACTCCAGTCAGTGACTGCAACAGTCGGCCGCAGCTTATCGTAGTAGGTGAGGCCGTCCTTGGCCAACTTGCAGACGATGTCTTGCACTTGACGAAACTTTTCCTGAAGGTACTCATCCCAATAAACCTGTTTGCCCGAGGGCTTCTTCAGCAGGTCTCTAAAGTGGGTCATGATGGGCGCCGTTGTCAGGAAGGGGGCCAGCTGATTGACAAAACCATACCATGACCTGATGTCGGATATTGTGGGCTTTTGGGGCATAGAAAAACGTTTTATGGCAGATAAATAATCTTCTGAAGGCTTGTAGGAGTACCAACCGACGTCGAATCCGACAAATTCCACTTCTTTCTTGCAAAACTTGAATTTTTCTGGTTTCAAAGTGATGCCCTTGTATGCACAGACAGTAAGGAAGTCGTACACATGCCAAAAGGCGCTTTCTACGCTCGAATCGTACAGAAGTGTATCGTCCACACACTTAAACTTCCTGGGTACTTCTTCAATGGCATCATCGAAACGGCGTGTATATGCATCGGAGGCAGAACAATGTCCCATTGGTGTCCTTCGGTATTGGTACCTACCCCAAGGTGTAATGAACGTGGTTAGGGGTATGCTCTCCTTGTCCAGTTCTACCTGGTGAAATCCCCAATAGGCGTCGGCCACAGTCTTGTATGAGCAAAGGGGAATGCTGGATACCATATCGAAGGGCGTAGGGGTATGGTGCGTCTCCCTTCTACAACTTGCATTAAGTTTTTGGTAGTCGACCGTACGTCTGGGTTGCCCCGTTTTCTTTGCCACGACCACCATACGTGAACACCATTCCGTGGGCTCTCCAGGGGGAGCTCTTTGTAGGACCCCTCTCTTGACGTCCTCCTCCAACTGGGCTTTCACCTCCTTTTCCCAGTGCTTAGGTACCGACGCAGGTGTGTGGCATGCGTAAGGAACTGCGTCAGGTAATAAGTGAATACGGTGGGGTTCCCCATCCATTACCGGGAGGGGTTCTCTCTCGGTGTTGAAAGTCGTACTTGAAAAATGGGCTAATAACCAGTTTTCTAATCTGGCAATATTCTCCTCACTAGGGGGAAACGGAATGACCGGCGGTCTCACGGGTTGATCAGCTGCTTCCGCTAATGTAAGGGTTGTACTAGCTGCTGCGGGGGCAGAGTCCGTGAAGGGAGCGTGGTTAGGAAACGTTTCTGGCACAAGACCAAGTTTCTTGCAAGCATCCAGGGATAAATAAAAATCAATGGAGGACTTTACGAAGTATACTTCCTGAGTTGTATGCCTCCCCTTGTATTCTATGGTGCAAGAGGTTGAACCTAAACACTTCAGATGCAGATTGGCGAAGTCTCGCAATCCTCCCTTTAACCTCAGCTTAGCTGGTTTTATGTTCAACATCGCAAGAATAGCGGGTCCTGCAACACAAACCTGGGCACCAGTGTCCGGCACCACTCGGACGCAGGACCACTCTCCCAAGTTGGCCAAGCATACATCAACACGAATAGTGGGTTGTGGGGAGGGCCCATTCCGCAACCTTGCCTCTGCCGCCACGACTACTGCAATCACTGCACCCGCTATGTCCGACTCCTCGGCCAGACCACTAACGTTATTCCTGGCACTCCGCCCTCTGCAACACTTCTTCAGGTGACCGGTTTTACCGCACCCGTAACATGTCGTTCTTCTTGCGGGACATGACGAATACCCAGGGCTATGACGAGTACCACAATTACCATAAAGACTCAATTGTACTTTTACAGAGGTACTCCTGTCACACTTAGCAAGGGCAGCTGCCACCTCCACCTCGTGTTCCTCCTCGAACGCACCGAGAGCAGCCGCTCTAGGGGAGCTGCTAAGCCATGCCCTATTACGAAGGGCGTCGTCACGGGCGCCCTCGAATGCAATGTACATGACTCTAAGGGAATCGATATCACGGATATTATTGCATGATTGAAACACTTGCCTTTTGAGCACTTTATCACTTAGGCCTACCATGAGCTTGCACAAAAGCATATATTCGGATAAATCATGATTACAATTAGGGCATGTGAATGCACAATCAGTAGCCTTTTGCGTACACTTGATAAAATAATCATTGAAGGACTCACTGGGCTCTTGGGCCAAATCAAAAAACTCGAGCCACTGCACCGCTTGGTTAGAAGCTTTCACTACCATTTGCTTAACCGCATTATATGCCCCTTCAGTAGACAGGGCACTCCACTGGGCGTCAGTATACCTAGAATCGAGGGCACGTTGCAATATCGGAACACAATGCAGCCTTATATGGTGAACTGCCTCGATAGGCTTCAACTTACACAGTTGCAACCAACACTCCATTGACCATTTCCAAGACCTGAAGGCTGCAGGGGACACCTCAGCCTCGCACTTTTCCGGAGCTGCAGACGAAGGGATCCTTGGTTGGGGGACGTTGGTACCCCGGAGTGACAACGCTGTTATCTCGGCCTGAAGATTCTGGATGGCTTGTTGCTGGGTTTGCAACACTTGGTGAGCCTGCAGCACGGAAGCCGGCGACATCCTGACGCCGGTTCCAGAGGTTCCTGTCCTTGCAATCCTGCCCCTAGGGGATGCAAATGAGGGTCGTCTCGACGGTGGTGCCATGCTGTGCCACGGTTATTACAGTAGGTCCTCTTAAAATCCTACTCACTGCGCCATGTTAGATCTTAAACTAGGCAGGATCAAGAAATGACAGTCAGCGTTATTTCTTATCTTCATTGCAACTGACGCTGCTGCATCATGCACAGCGGAAGGAAATACAGATAGCCCGTGACGTAGACAATGACGTCACTTATGTGGGCGGAGCTTAGGCACTGCAAGCAGCCTCATCTTACACAGAGAATGCAATCTTCGAAGTATAGGGGGGTTTTAGAAGAGGTAGGGGATGTATGAATCAGATTTTTACAGTTAGGCAGATATGCGAGAAATATTTAGCAAAAGGTAAGGAGGTGTATCTTGCGTTTATGGATCTGGAGAAAGCGATGTCGAATGTGAGGAGGTTATATGGAATTGGTGGAAGGTTGTTGCAAGCATTGAAAAGTTTCTACAAAGGTAGTAAAGCATGTGTTAGGATAGGAAATGAAGTGAGCGATTGGTTTTCAATGAGAGTTGGGCTGAGACAGGGATGTCTGATGTCGCCATGGTTGTTTAACTTGTACGTTGATGGAGTGGTGACAGAGGTGAATGCTCAAGTGCATGGACGAGGATTGAAACTGATAGACGAGAATGATCATGAATGGGAGATAAATCAGTTGTTGTTTGCGGATAATACTGTACTGGTTGCAGACTCGGAAGAGAAGCTTGGCCGATTAGTGACAGAATTTGGAAGGGTATGTGAGAGAAGGAAGTTGAGAGTTAATGTAGATAAGTGTAAGGTTATGAGATGTACGAGAAGGGAAGGTGGTGCGAGACTGGATGTCATGTTGAATGAAGAGTTA
Organism: Palaemon carinicauda; assembly: GCF_036898095.1. Taxonomy (NCBI): domain Eukaryota; kingdom Metazoa; phylum Arthropoda; class Malacostraca; order Decapoda; family Palaemonidae; genus Palaemon; species Palaemon carinicauda. The sequence continues at coordinate 117,844 of NW_027169281.1, forward strand.
CTTGAGGAAGTAGATCAGTTTAAGTACTTGGGGTCTGTTTTGCAGCAAATGGTGGAGTGGAAGCAGATGTACGTCAGTGAGTGAATGAAGGATGCAAATTGTTGGGGGGCAGTGAAGGGAGTGGTAAAGAATAGAAGGTTAGACATAAATGGAAAGAGAGTTCTGTATGAGAAAGTGATTGCACCAACTGTGATGTATGGATCAGAGTTGTGGAGAATGAAAGTGACGGAGAGACAGAAATTGAATGTGTTTGAGATGAAGTGTCTGAGGAGTATGGCTGGTGTATCTCGAGTAGATAGGGTTAGGGACGAAATAGTGTGGGTGAGAACGGGTGTAAGAAATGATTTAGCAGCTAGAGTGGATATGAATGTGTTGAGGTTAGGGACGAAATAGTGTGGGTGAGAACGGGTGTAAGAAATGATTTAGCAGCTAGAGTGGATATGAATGTGTTGAGGTGGTTTGGCCATGTTGAAAGAATGGAAAATGGCTGTCTGCTAAAGAAGGTGATGAATGTAAGAGTTGATGGGAGAAGTACAAGAGGAAGGCCAAGGTTTGGGTGAATGGATGAAGTGAAGAAAGCTCTGGGTGATAAGAGGATAGATGTGAGAGAGGCAAGAGAGCGTGCTAGAAATAGGAATGAATGGTGAGCAATTGTGACACAGTTCTGGTAGGTCCTGCTGCTTCTTCGGGTCGCCTTGGATGACCACGGAGGTAGCAGCAGTATGGAATTCAGTGTTATGAAGCTTCATCTGTGATGGATAACGGGGGAGGGTGGGCTTAGGCACCCTTGTAGTACCAGCCGAACTCGTTTGAGTCCCTCGTCAGACTGGGAGGAGCGCAGAGAGGAAAGGTCCCCTTTTTTTTTCATTTGTTTGATGTTGGCTACCTCCCACAATTGGGGGAATTGCCTTGGCATGTAGTTAGAATTATTTTACATTATAAATGATTGAACCCTCTTCCATAGATTGTTTGATTGATTGATTTATGAAATTTTTGGCCCAAAGCCAAACGCCGGAGCTGCAAGGCCATTCAGCGCATAAATATCTTTTAGAGAAGAATATTAGTATGTAAATAAAGGTAAAACATAATTAGATTAAATCTATACAACAGATTAAAATTTAAAATCACAATAAAACCAACAGGTTAAAATTTAAAATCACAATAAAACCAAAGATCTATAACTCATAAAAAATACCAATTTCTTTTAAAAACTGTACAACCTGCTCCACTGGAGCAGTCTCACCTAAAATTTCCCCAAGGGACATATTAATTAAATTATTTTTCCTACGTTGACATCTAAAAACAGTACAGGACACTAAAGTATGTTCAACGGTTATATCTACTTGGCAAGCAGAGCAGCGAGGAGTCAGCCTATACGCCCCACCTGCCATCAGATACCTAAGAGTATAATGTGTGTGCCCTTTACGTAAACGTGTTAAAACTTTGCCAGATCCTCTGTCCACCTGTAAATGCAACCAGGGTTGAACAGAAGGCCTAATTGACTTTAATTTGAAATTATTATTTAAATCAGACCAGTGGGCCTTTTAAAATCGGAAACTGGGACACCTATGCTGGAAATGTGATTAAGCCTAGTTGCAGCCTTAGCTGCAACGTCGGCTCGCTCATTTCCTACAATTCCAACATGGGACGGAACCCAGCAAAACTTAATCGTAAAAAGCTTTCTATTCACTAAAATATAAAACCAATCTTGTATCTCTTGCACCAAATGATGACAAGAGACTAAACTTCTTAATGCTAATAAAACACTCAATGAGTCGGTAAAAATGGTAAGAATTGTGTTAGAAAAATTATTATAAAAAATAAATTTCAAAGCAGTCAAAACCGCTAACAGTTCTGCCGTAAAAATAGAGGAACTTGGCGGGAGCCTTTTTTTAATTACAATCTCAGTTGTCACTACAGAGCAACCCTCACCACCAGAACTCTTGGAACCATTTGTATAAATGTGATAAGCATTATCATGCTCGGAAGCATGAGATAGGAAACTAGACCTTAACTGTTAATCTGAGCTGTTCCTTTTACTATCCATAACCGGTCAAATCGCTATCTTAGGCCTATTCTAAGGAGGATATTTTGAAGGGATAATTTCAGCCACTGTAGGGGAAAGTAATTCCACGTCAATAGCTGAGGCTTCTAGTCTTACTTCTTGTGGTTTGGGCAACCTAGTCCTAGTTGGTTCTCTATCAACGGGTTGCTTTACAAACTTAAAATTTGGGTTGGGTTTCGAGGTAAGAACACGAGACATATACCTCAAACCCAACTCTTCCCGACGAATAAAAAGGTGAGGAATCTCTGAATTCACGTTTAAACTATCTATAGGTGATTTCCTATACGCACCTGTGCAAATTCTTAAAGCCATGTTAAGAACCACATCAAGTTTTTCTAAAGTGGTTTTGCATGCAGATCCATATATCTGGCATCCATAATCTATTTTAATTAGGCACAATGCCTGGTATATCCTCAACAGACATGTTCTATCAGCTCCCCAGTTGAAAGCAGACACAACTTTAAGGATATTAAGTCTAAGTTTCCCGTTACATACCCCCTCATTGATATGGTGAGAGAAAGTGAATTTCTTATCAAATCAACACCAAGGTACTTTAGGCTATCTTCGTATGGTAAAATGGAATCGTTCAAAAACAACGTAGGAATCTCTTCCATTCTTCTCAGTTGACAAAAACGTATGGCTTTAGTTTTTTTCTGGAGAGAATTTGAACCCTCTAGCACTGGCCGAAGATGTAGCAGCATTAATAGCAGTCTGGATTTTAGGACATTCTTCAACAGCTGATGATTTGCTACAAACTACTGTATAGTCACCAGCAAAAGCCAAACCATGCACCTCAACAAGAACTTGTTCAAGTAGACCGTTAATAGCTACCTTGAAAAGTCTTGGACTAAGAACGCTTCCCTGAGGCAATCCTTCTTCTTGAGGGTAAGCTGATTAAATAAGCGAGCCAATTCTCACTTTCAAGTACCTATCTGACAAAATATCTTGAATACAATAAAACATATTACCCACAATACCCCATCAACGAGTTGCTTAAGGATACCCCCTCGCCAGGTAGTATCGTTGGTGAATCCCTTAATAGAGATTTAGCTAAAATTAGTGCATGGTACAAATTATGGGGTATGAAGTTGAATCCTAACAAAACTCAAAGTATGATTGTAAGTAGGTCAAGGACGGTGGCTCCTCAACATCCGGATCTCACTATTGATAATGTTTCTTTAAATTTGTATGACTTTTAACATTTTAGGTGTGATTCTCGACAGCAAATTTACTTTTGAGAAACACATTAGGTCTGTGTCTTCTTCAATTGCACAAAAAAAATGGCTTATTGGGAAAGTCTTACAAGATTTTCGGTGATCAATCTATTTTGAAGAAGTGTTTTAATTCTTTCATTCTACCTCGTTTTGAGTATTGTTCTCCTGTCTGGTGTTCAGCAGCTGATTCTCATCTTAATTTGTTGGACAGAAACTTACGGTCTATTAAATTTCTTATTCCTGATCTAGATATTAATCTTTGGCACCGTCGTTCAATTAGTTCATTATGCATGTTGCATAAGATTTTTCATAACTGAACATCCTTTACATTCAGATCTCCCGGGACAATTCTATCCTGTTCGTAATACTAGGCAGGCAGTGTGGCGGGATGTTGCAATAACAAACCCCACACCCTTGAATCTTACTTACTGGCAATTGTCTCCTCAACACATACTTTCCCCTTACGTTATCATAAACTGGACTCTTAGACAAAAGGACAAACAAAACAAAAAATACCCTTAATACTATATTTCTTAAAACTAAAACGCTCAACATAAATAATCCACAATCAAAATAATAATCACACTTACAACTAATCATAAACTTCACACTAAATATACAATAACCACCATTCAAATAATCAACAAAACCCCTAACAAAACTTAAATCAACCGCACACCAACACCCAAATAAATATCCGTGTTTATATATATATTTTATAGACACCAGCACTGTCTATACACACAAGCCAACTGTCTTTTATGGCACAACACCACTATATGAAACCCGAAGACTGTCTTAAATTTCCATAACGGCCTTAACTCCTCGGGGTCATGGGTGTCATCGCCGTCGATAGCATCATCATCAGCATCATCATCATCATACGAAATCTTAAATCACAGGCCTAGGTCATCAACAGTTCATCAATCCAATAAAACAGTCCAACCAAAATCGTAATACAGGCCAATTCATCAACAATACATCCACTTTCTGAAAAACTTTGGTCTCTCCAAAGGAGGAATTACGGCCTGAAAATGAAAAAAAAGAAAAACATTCACGAACACTCCTAACTAACTGAACTATCGCACTATAATCAAAGATAAATAATAAATTGTTCCTATCATTCACGATCACGGCAAGCAAAGATAAACAAAACTGTACTTTTTAAATAAATAATCACTTCCTCGCTGATAATACAAAAATGATAAATCCAGCGTTCACACAACTGACGGTTACAGCAGTCAAATCAAAATAAGCATTCACCCAAGACATTCACCACTGTCGTAACCTAACTAAAAACATAAACAAACAATCTCATTTGTACCAACAGTCTTTTTCACCACCAACGATCGATACACTAACTACTTTCGCTCGCTGACACAATCTCTCTCTCTCTCTCTCTCTCTCTCTCTCTCTCTCTCTCTCTCTCTCTCTCTCTCTCTCTCTCTCTCTCTCTCTCAGGATTTGGCAAAAAAAAATTAAAATAAAATAAATAAATCCTCCCCAGCAGTTAATTCTAATAGCCATTCTCCATCAAGAGGCTCAATACTACACAGTATTCTAGAAGTTTTATTCCAGCTGTTACCAAGTTGTGGAGTGATCTTCCTAATCGAGTAGTTGAATCAGTAGAACTTCAAAAGTTCAAAGCTGGAGCAAATGTTTTTATGTTGACCAGGCTGACATGAGTCTTTTTATAGTTTATATATGAAATATCTGTTTTTGACGTTGTTAATAGTTTATATATGACATATCTGTTTTGACGTTGTTACTGTTTTTAGAATGGTATATTGTTAATTTATTCTCATCATTTATCTATTTCCTTATTTCCTTTCCTCGCTGGGCTATTTTTTCCTATTGGAGCCCTTGGGCTTATAGCATCTTGCTTTTCCAAGTAGGGTTGTAGCTTGGCTAGTAATAATAATAATAATAATAATAATAATAATAATAATAATAATAATAATAATAATAATAACAAAGAATACTGCAATGGTCTGGTTTTGCATAGCAAAGGCATTCTGGACTTCTCGCGTGAGGAACATCAAAGTTTCATTGGTATTTCTATTTTTCCTGAAACCAAACTATCTGTTTGATAAAAGATTCTTCGATTCCAAATACCACACTAGTTGAGTATTGACCATTCTCTCATAAATCTTGCTAACACAACTAGTTAGAAAAATTGGCCTATAATTTTTTTGGGAGGTACGAATCCTTTAATGGTTTTATAATAGGAACTATTATCGATATTATCCAGGACTTAGGGGAAGTTCCTGAAATCCAAAAACTATTTAAAATATCTAAAATAAATTGTTTTGTACTTTTTGGTAGATTAAAAATCAGGGAGTTTAAAATATCATCTTCCCCAGGCGATGTTGGGGAAGACAATGAAATTGCATTATCCAATTCTTCCATGGTAAAAGGAAGATTGTAAGACTCTAAATTTGTACTAACAGGAGGAAAAACTTTAGTAGTTCCTAATATCCCTGAATGCTGCAGGATAGTGTAGGGCACTAGATATATTCGAAAAATGCCTACCAAATTCTTCGGCTACTTCAGGATCAGATATAAAGAGACCATCAATCTTTAATATAGGCAAGGGAGATGGACAAAATTTTCCTTGCAACTTTCGGATTCTATTCCAGACTAATGAGAGAGGGGAATTATATTTCAATTCGCTTATATATTTAATAAATGATTCTCTCCTTGCCTGCTTAAAAGTTTTCTTTTGATTAGCCAGAGCTCTTCTGTATGTTATTTCATTGGCTAAACAAGGGTATCTACGATATCTCTTTAAATAAGAGCTTGGTCCATTTATTCAAATGTCTTTATTATTGAACAATGACCACGGTCAATCTGAAATGAACATAAAACATATTTAGAATAAATGATGAACAATGTATATAACTCAAATGAACACAAAACATATTAAGAATAAATGATGAACAATGTATATATGTAATGATTAGAATAGTAATATTACATGTTTAAAACAAATGACGTAATATGTCATGTTGGTTGGAAGAGCTGGCCGTGAGATTTGCTATGGTCAACTCAAATTGTGTACAGGATGTAAGATGCTGAGTTGTCATTCTTTCTTAGTGTCAACACATTAACTCTTCGTGTGAAAGTTTGTGACGTCACCGGATGCAGGTGTCTTCCGATTCCGTCACTTATCCAAATTAAAGCAAGTGTACGATTTTTGGGATATCAGTAATTTGTTCAGTTCTTGTCTAAACTTCACCAGAATTGGTCATGTGGACCAACACAGCTTCCTCCAGTGATGGAGATGTTTAACTCAGTTGTTTATATACAATAAAACTTAAAAAACCACCAAGATGTGTTCAATAAACCATCTAAATACATCTGAAAACAACTCATACTCAAATGTGTGCTTAAGACAGTAGCACACCAATAAATGGTGGCAGCGCTTAAACTCAAAGACAGCGGTTATACTCTAAGAATTAGAGAAATATCTTCAAGACTTCAAAAATAAATAGCTGTAAAACCAGAGATATATCTTCAAGACTTCAACATAAAAGCTGTAATACCTGATAAAGATCTTCAAGAACTCAGAACTATCTACAAATATCTACAATTTTGACTGAGTCCAACGAAAATGCTAACACCAACATATGTTAGTATACAAATAGAATCTTCAATCAACATCCTAGGAAACCCAAGGACTGGCATTCAACTATTGCAAAACATATCCAGGAAGACCTACATTCTACAAGAAACTAGAACGAGACATCGCTAACAAAACATCAAGAGAGAGAGAGAGAGAGACGACTCGACTACATATAAAGCTAAGTACAAAGATTTTGTATTCATTTCAGTTTGTGCAGTGAAGTGTAGTTGTCACAAGTCGTTAGTCAAATATTACTGGGGTGAGTGAATTCCTAAACTTTGTTATAAGAAACTCCGAATTCTCATTTAGAATTTTTCTTTCTTTGTGCTAATTCCTTTTTCTTTCATAAACTCTTGGGGGGAAATGTATTGGGATTAGTAACATTGTTGGGGGAATTTTATTATACATATGCGTTTACGCAGTGGGCGTCTGTACTCATATAGATATTTTGATAGGATTGAAAGGGGTCAAAGAGATAGAAAAAAAAAGAATACAGCAGTCATGGCTCCTCCTGTCAGCCCTACCCCTGGACCTAGTGGTGTAGGCCAGGCTAATCCTCCTCCAATTGTGACGCTTGTAAATGCCAGGTCAGCAATCCTTCCTTTTCAAGGCCGTGTCAACGGGTTCTTGCCACAAAATGTGGAGTCATGGATTTCATCCGTTGATGCCCATTTAAATGCCAAACAAATCGTAGATCCTTTTGTACAATTACAAGAAGCTAAAAGTTTTATAGATTTTTCTAAGGGGGATGCGAGTGCGTATTTAAGAGGTGTTTCATTTCAGGAAGCAGTTACTTGGGATGATTTCAAAGTTAGGTTACGCGCGATCTATGGGGGTGAAGAAGCTTTGGATGTGGTGTTAACGTTACGAAATACACTTAATCAAGCCACTATGAATCGGCTTAATGTTGTTGAGAGAGCAGCTCTCATAGCTGATAGGCTTAACGAATATCAGGACATTTTAGGTAATTCCACTTGGGTTACTAACGATAATATCTCCGTGAAAGATTTTTTACGATTAATGTATTTAACTTGCATGACACTTATGTTGCCTGAAGCTTTAGTGCGGTGCTTTGATAAGAAGTTAATGCCTGCAAGTACGGAATTGGATGTCTATAAACAGATAAAGAAGCACATGTCCAAGTGTCCAGATCTCGATCCCGTGTTAACTCAAGTTTTTGCTAAGAATGAAACAAAACCACAAACAGTGAACGTAATTAATAATCCAGTAGCGGGAGTGACGTGTTACAACTGCAAACGTCAAGGTCACATAAGCGCAGACTGTAGAACGAAATTTTGTTCAGTTCACAACACAGGATCACATTCTTATAGTCAATGTTACGCGCGTAAGACACAACAATATCCTAGAAATACACAGTCAATTCCACAGTCAGTTCCATATGGAAATAAAAAGAAAAATCCTCATTTTAACAATAAGAAGAAACAACAAAATGTCAATGCAGTTCAGAGTCCGAAACAAACAAACACTTCTTCAAATATCGCTGAGCCTGGGCCGTCAAACCAGACCTCGCAAAGTCAGCCTAATTTTCAGAATGTGCAGAACAAAGCAAATACCACATAGTTAACTCTAGAGGGGAAGAGAGTGATGTTGGGTCAAGGTCATTTATGTCAACATCAATAGTATTGAATAATCAATTTAATGTTTTATCAGATAAATGTGAGACAATAGATTTTCCTATGAAACACACGGCCGAATTAAGTAAAACAGTGCATGCTCCCGTAGATTTGCAACGAATTCATACAATAATAAGCCAAAATGAGTTACGGCCAACCTTATATGCTGTAAATTTAGAACACAAATCCTTTACGTTATTTTTTGACTCTGGTAGTCCACGTAATATTATGGATTTGAAGACGCATCATTTGTTGTTTTCGAACTTTCCGATTGAAAAATCAGGAATCAGACTTTCAGGTATAGGAAATAATGAATTAAACGTCATAGGCATAACTCATATTCAGTTCAGAATCGGTAATCGCACGTTTGCCGATACATTTGTTGTTGTGAAAAACATTAATATGTATCCAGCTGTAATTATAGGATACCCATCTATGGGAAATCAAAACATTATCTTAGCTCCTGCAAAGCACGGCGTGTATATCAAAGGGAAATTCTATAAGTCTTCTAATACTTTAAAGTCTGTTTTGGATAATAAGGAGACGACAAATGTAACCGTAACGTACGTTGAAGAACCAATAACTTGTCTCACTAATAAAGAAATAATACACGCGACCCAGCAGAATTCTCGTTCACCCGTAATATCATCTTGCACGCAATATATCGAACCAAACATACCTTCGAATTTAATAGTGCAAATAAAGAAAACACTACCGGGATCTGAAATATTAATCCTTTCCGATACTTTGAAAACCAACGGATTGTCTGTCACACAAGCTATTTATACAGTAGGCTCACATCAGCAATGTAATATCGAAGTCTGTAATCATTTAAATAACACTTTAGTAATTCACAAAAATCAACATATCTTGGATGTAGAAGTTTATAAACATCGTATTCTTACCGTTGCTGAAATCAATCACTCTCAATCAGTTGCGGATGAATCCCTTTTACGATCTATTAAAAATAAAATCAGTAAGGACATTCAAGACGAAGAAATTCAGCAGAAAATTTTTGAACTTTTAAATAAATATACAGATGTCTTTTCCACTACGGATGGATCCTTAGGGAAAACAGATGTGATCGAGCATCAAATAAGGTTAAAAGACAAACAGAAAATTATATATGTACCCTCGTACAGACTCCCTATGAAATTCCAGAATGAAATAAATGATGAAGTAGGTAAAATGTTAGAGGAAGGAGTCATTAGAAAATCAAATAGCCCTTATAATTTTCCTTTAATAGTTGTACCGAAAAAAGATCGAACATGGCGTATCTGTGTCGACTTTCGTCGTCTAAACGAGGAAACGATCCCTGATCGATTCCCAGTGCCATGTACTGACGATATTTTGTCTTTGTTAGGTCAGAATAAATATTTTACCAGTTTGGACTTACTTAAAGGCTTTCACCAGATATCATTAGAAGAAGATAGTATCCCATACACAGCCTTCAGCACAGCCAGGGGACATTATGAATTTTTACGGATGCCTTTTGGTTTACGTTGTGCTCCTATAACATTTACAAGAATGATTAACATAGTGTTTGGAGACTTGTTAGGGGATATATTGCATGCCTATATGGATGATCTTGTAATCTTTTCCAACACCTTAGAAGAACATCTACGTAAGTTAGAACTAGTACTACAGAGATTAAGACAACATAACTTAAGGGTAAAGATTAGTAAGTGTGAATTTTTCAAAACAGAATTAGTATATTTGGGTTTCATGGTGTCAAGCCAAGGTCTTAAAGTAGTCCATGATAAGGTGTCGGCTATACGTAATTTTCCCATACCTACTAATGTCAAGGGAATACAGCAATTTCTGGGTTGTAGTGGATATTACAGGCGTTTTATACGCAACTATTCAATAATAGCCGCTCCTTTAACTGATCTTACGAAGAAGGGCGTAGATTTCATATGGTCTGAGCAACATCAACAGGCGTTTAATACTTTGAAAGATGAACTGTGTAGTTCTCCTATCTTAAAATTTCCTGACTTCGGTAAGGAATTCTTCATTGCAACAGACGCCTCAGACTTAGGAGTGGGAGGGGTATTGCTTCAGCAATATGATAAACAGTTTTTCCCGATAGCTTTCTATTCTCGAAAATTGAGAACTTCCGAAAGTAAATATGCAGTAATAGACAAGGAAGGACTAGCTATTGTTAATTCGCTAGTGCATTTTAAGTTCATAATTTACGGTTATCCCGTTAAGGTTCTTACTGACCATAAACCACTAACAGAGTTCTTTAAAGGCTTCAATCACAGCCCTAAACGAACTCGGTGGCATTTAATCATTCAAGATTTTGGCGCAAGAATCGGGTATTTACCTGGGAAAGCAAATATCATTGCGGATGCATTATCACGCAACCCCGTGTCATCTTGTACGGAGTCTTTAGCTGAATTAATAGATATATCAACATCCATGCCTATTGTAAAAACAATATCTGAACAAGAAGATTTAGGCTGGAGTGCTGAATTGTTACAGACTGAGCAAAGAAAAGATCAGAAAATAGAAACAATTATAAATGCTTTGAAAGGCAATCATAAAGAAAAAGAATATATAAAGTATAAGCAGCAGAATTATGTAATCAAAGATAATATTCTGTGTAGGACTGTGACAAGGAAAACCCGCAATACACCACATGTAACTAACGACCAGGTAGTAGTACCAAACTCACTTGTTTCCACTGTCCTGAATTGGTTGCATTCAAATCCATTACATGGACACCCTGGGTTCTCATTAATGTCACAGAAAGCCAAATCATTGTTTTATTGGCATACAATGCTTACAGATATAAAAAGACACATAGCTAATTGTCGCACATGTCAGGAAAACAAAGGGCATACGAAAACACCTGTTAGCTTAGGAACTTATCCTGTTCCCAATCAACCCTTTGAAAGAATACATTTAGATTTGTTAACAGGATTTTACGAGTCAGACAGAGGGAATAAGCACCTCTTAGTAATTATAGATGCTTTAACTCGATATACAGAACTAATAGCGCTTAAAACTAAAACTGCGATTGAATGCGCTAGGAAGTTTTACGAGTGTTACATTTGTAAACATGGAATTCCACACATGATAATCTCAGACTCGGGTGGTGAATTTAATAATCACTTTCTTACCTCATTGTGTGAATTCCTCAAAATAAAGAAGATCAATACCATGATATATCACCCAGAGTCGAATGGGCTAGTGGAAAGAGCAAATAGGAAGATATTAAATATATTAAGGGTAACACTAGGGGGATCAGACCCCAACTGGGATATTGCAATACCGGCGGCACTGAGTACTCTGAATCATTCATATCATATATCAATTAAAATGTCACCGCATGAAGCATTGTATGGTACCCCAGTTAGAACACCTTTCCATGTATTAACGCCTACAACTAATCTATCAAATCCTTTAAAAGAATGTATAAATGCAAGTATAAGTCGATATGATATCCTTCGAAAGAATTTAGAAGAATCACAAATCATAATGAAAAGGAATCATGATAAAATAGCGAAACCAACTAAAACATATACCGTGGGTGATAACATCTATATTCAAATCAATGTCAGAAAAGGGCTCAACTATAAACTAACACCTAAGTTTGAAGGCCCATTTAACATTTTGGAAATATTAACGGCCAATAGGTTTAGAATTCAAAATGTAGCCCAACCCACGGATGAGAGAATAGTACCATTGTCTCACATAAGAAATTAAAAAGAAGTGAGGAAAAATTTTAATTTCAATTTAAAAGTTTTCTTTTTAATACAGGAGTAATTACATATGTTTTTTCTCGTTACAGGTTTCCAAGATGAATTTTTTGTTGTTGGGAGTGATATTGTTCGCTCAGACATTTTTTTCGTATGGGATGAGTTCTAAGACTAAGAATATATATTTTAAATATGGAAATATAGTTGAAAGACAAGAAGACATTTTTATTACATCAACCAACGTAATTGTCGAAGTGCATATGCAAGCAATTTTTCTTCAAGAGAATGATGTCACTAGCTTAAGAACCGCCATTTCAAGGTTTTCTGCATCATTGGATGAGTTGCATAGGAGACATTTTCATTTGACTACTAAGAGTTTGCTTAGCTCAACATTAAAAATTGCAGAGATGCTATCTGATGACTTAAAGAATAAGACTGGAGAGACAGGATCTTTGGCTTATGACCTTTTGATGTGGACTGTAGGACACGAACAAAAAGAAAGACGGAATCCGTTCATTTATGCTGCATTAAGCATCTTTGGGTCTGTTGCAAGTTTAGGTTTAGGACTTTCCAATCGTCTTAAAATTAGTAATCAAAATAAGAAAATTGAGTTCTTGACTCATAAAGATGAATTGATTATGTCAGAACTAAGGGATCAGTTAGCTTCAATCAATAAAATTATGGATTTGTTAAATGAACATTCAGATAATATCGTTCAAATTATGGAAGTACAGGATTTGTTAGCAACATTAACGTATTATGATTCAAAGATAGATCACATACATAACAGAATTGCACATTTCATTGAGAAATCCAAGGATTATGTAGAAGCTATCACGTTAGCAACTAAAGGTGTATTGTCGCCCCATTTGTTGCCTATACGTTACCTAAAATTAGTTCTGGAGAACACTAGGGATAAACTAGGCTATGTTCCTTTGTTAGACGAACATAGGTTAGAATTTTATTACAGCCTAATTACAGTAAACGTAGATAATAACAAGATTAGGATTACAATTCCCTTTGATTCTTCTGATGCCTGGCAATCTTACAGGATATCACCATTTCCGACTTTCATGACGAATCACTCAAATCCAGTAATATCCAGTTTGACAGGACACGTATTGATTTCCCCAGACAAGGAAACATATACGGTCATTAAAGACTTAAATCAATTAACTCACTGTTCAGACGCAATGGATAGAAAAATATGTACAGCTGACTCATTTGAATTCCGTAAAAACTTGATGGATTCATGCGAGTTAGGTATAGTGCTAGACGGTGCTCTCTCCCATACAAGTGAAAATTGTCTGGATAAGCTTTATCCCTTTGACAATAAAGAATTCAATTGCAGACTAAATAATGGCTCGTGGATACGATACGACAAGGACGGCTTCAATATATCATGCCCTGACGGATCCACATCCCACAACCACATCTTCGTCGCAGCAGATGGCTGTATCGGGACTTCCCCGAATTCCATGGTGACTGGCCTACGGACAATCATCAGAGAACGTGCTTACTTCGCGAATTTCACGTGGACCTCTACAACGCCCGCACTTCCTCTCCCCTATAAAGGAAGTGTGGCGAAACACTTAATGAAACTTACCGAAAAGGACCACCTGTCGCCGACTTACAAAGAGATTCTTCACCCCATAATACTGGCTAGTTTGTGTTTCACGGTGATGATATTTATCGCCGTGAACATCCTTGTTTGGCGTAGGTTACGGCACAGCAAGCAGCTACAAAGGAATGAGTTGCATAGCCCTGACAATACCCCCTATTTAATCCAGTTCAAAGCTGTATGAGTGGCCACCTCATTCGCTAAGGGAGTAATTTGTCGGATTGATGTTTGTATGAAAAGCTGATTAGTACGCTAGTAATATGTAATTAAAGAAATTCTCTACATTTGCATTGTTAAAAATACATTTAAAATAACATTTAAAAAAATAAATAAAATAAAAAAGGATATAAATCATTTTTTCTCTCGGCATCTAATAAAAAATATATAAGCCGGAATGTTAAAAAAGAAAAGAGAAAAAAAAAAAAAAATATATAAGATATATAACAGAATCTATGGGCATCTAATAAAATGTATCAGCCCTATATATAAATATATATATATGTACGAAACCGTGGTACGTGTACGTACCAGGAATTCGTATTTGTGCACTGAATGTTGAGTATCTTGTTTCTGACAAAGGTAACAATTATTCTTTATCAAGTTACCGAATCATTTGTAAGTCAGAATTTGTTTTGTTTTTTGGTACCATGTAATCATTTGCTAGCAATGTACCATATGTATGATCTTGGTTTTATCATGCATTTTTCTTTTTGCTTTGGTGATATCTTTTTTTGTATGCATTATTGTTATTAGTTTTGGTGTGCCTGTTTGGACATTCGTCCTCAGTTGGATATAGCTAGTTTTGGACAATGAATGATACGTATGTCCAGTCACACCTAATAACCATGTTTCGGCTTGTTGTTAAATTTTTGTAAAAAAAAAATTGAGATAGCTGGCCGAGCATATGTAATGATTAGAATAGTAATATTACATGTTTAAAACAAATGACGTAATATGTCATGTTGGTTGGAAGAGCTGGCCGTGAGATTTGCTATGGTCAACTCAAATTGTGTACAGGATGTAAGATGCTGAGTTGTCATTCTTTCTTAGTGTCAACACATTAACTCTTCGTGTGAAAGTTTGTGACGTCACCGGATGCAGGTGTCTTCCGATTCCGTCACTTATCCAAATTAAAGCAAGTGTACGATTTTTGGGATATCAGTAATTTGTTCAGTTCTTGTCTAAACTTCACCAGAATTGGTCATGTGGACCAACACAGCTTCCTCCAGTGATGGAGATGTTTAACTCAGTTGTTTATATACAATAAAACTTAAAAAACCACCAAGATGTGTTCAATAAACCATCTAAATACATCTGAAAACAACTCATACTCAAATGTGTGCTTAAGACAGTAGCACACCAATATATACAGTAACTCAATGTTTATAACCCTCTATCTCCCCTCAAGTTTTTAAACGGCCTTTTAAAATGTCTCTCGTGGAGGTCGGTTTAAAACTGATGTCAAAACATTGGGTGGCAATTAAACGTCCAAATTATAGGTTCATGAACACTAAACTCCTGTTAGCATGTGAAGGAACGGAAACTTGAAAATAAATTATTGTCATGTGTTGATCATGATGACACTATAGCTAGTTTATCTCGAAATCACAGTGCCATGTTGGCGGTCGACAGGTACGACTGGACTTGCGTTGCTCCAAAGTTGGCATGGCAGGAGTTAACTGCGATGGAGAGTTTGTGCTATCATTGGGAGGCGGAATCTCTGCTTGATGATTCGCAGTGTTACCGAGGTCGTTGGGATAGCATTCCGGAGCAGCAACATCAAAATGAATGTTAGGGGTAATACCACTTGGTAACGGCAAAGTGGTCAGTGGAAGAGTACCATGTGTGTCCGGATTTTGGGTTGTCGGAATGGTGTCCTTCGCAATGGTCTCAGACGTTTTAGTGGTCGAAGGATTGGCAATAGGTACAATCTGATTCCGATTATAGTCATCTCTAATTGTACGGACTTCTGGAATACTCCTGACAGGCACGTATTGTCTCAAAAACTTCCGGTTCCTTAGCGTGACCCTACCAGAGCCATCAACTCTGACGACGTATTGGTCGAATTGGCAGACTTCTATGATGACACCAGTTTTGTCCCATTTCAGGGGGTGATTTCCTGTTTGATTTTGGATGCGAACCCGGTCACCTACGGACAGTGGGGGTAGTCTCTTAGTGTGCTCTGATAAGCGCTCTCCCTGTTTAAGGTGTCGATGTCTTAGGGCCTCCTCTCTTGCATCAAAAGTTTCCTTCCACATGTCGTGGGGACGGTACCTGCCGGGCGGGACAGGTATGAAGACTCTGATGGGACGACCAAATACTGTACACATATTGCAGGAGATAACTTGGTATCTCTGTCAGGTGTGTTCCTGTATTGGAGCATCGCACGTTGGAATTCATCAGTGTTGAGATCACCGTTACTGCCCGTGTTGTCCGCTATAAGACGCTTGACAGTTTTGACGCCTATTTCGGCTCTGCAATTACTATGTGGGAAGGCCACAGAGGAAAGGCGGTGATGGACTCCCCAGTCCTTTAAAAACTGCCTAGTTGCCGTCGCTGTAAATTCAGGTCCACCATCAGATGTCCATTCATCCGGAATCCCAAATGTCACAAATGTTCGCCGTAGTGAAGTTATAAGACCCTCTGCACCGTTCGAAGATCGTTCAACTATGGGCCAATTTGAGTATCGATCAACTATAACTAAATATCCAATTCCTCGGTAGTGAAAGTAATCTGCACAAACACATTGGAATGGGTAGTCTGGAGATATAAGGGGTGTAGGCGGAGCACTAGGATTCGAAGGCGCGATGCGATTGCAGTGGTTGCATCCAGCTCGAAGTGCTGTTATAGCGGGTGTTATCCCTGGCCAAAACACAAAATACTCTCGAAGATGTACAGGAAATTCTTGGCGAGACTCTGGTACTCTGCATTCTATAAGGCAGAGCAGTTCATGCATGTTATCGTCACTACTTGTGGCAGTGCGAACTCTGTCCCAGGTGACTGCTCTCACGTTAAGTGAGTCAAGTGAGCATACTGCTGATGCGGTGATACAAGTATCAATATCATTGTCAGTGGAAACAGAATATGCTGATGGCAATTTGTGTGGGGGAACATTTCTCACGGAAGGTACACTGTCAACTGATGCAATGTCATCTTGAAGCGATAGCTTTTCAGATTTTTCAGTTGGTGGCGCGATACTCCATCTGCAGCGAGATGCTTGACCACTGGGATATGAATCATGTGAAATCGATAGTGGAGGGACTTTTCCTTCAAGTTTCTGAGACGTGAATTTGATATGTCCTCCAATGATCTGTCACCAAATATTTTCAACAGGGGTTTATGGTCAACTGCGACCACAAGATCTTCACAGCCAAGAACAAAGTATCTTGCCTTATCAAGAGCATCAACGACTGCCAACGCTTCACCTTCAACTGGTGCATATCGAGACTCAGCTGCATGTGTGAACCTACTTCCGACAAGTGTGATCTTCCAACCAGTGCAACAACAAAAGGGTCGGTTGTCTGGACAGTCGCAATGTTTCTGGAACAGCCAGAATCCAATTCCTGATTTTGACCAATCGGTGGCGAGACAGGTAGGTTTTGTCTTGTCAAAGATTCGCACGCCTTCTTCAATTTCGTTGATAATGGCAGTTTTAGACTCCTCGAAGAGTGCATTAATATTGTCATTCCAGGTGAATAGTGTTCCTGGTTTCAATAACTGTCTGAATGGTAGCATTTTGTCGGTCATGCTGAAAGCATACGATACTTGGTTTACTAAACCAAACCAAGATCTGACATCGGTGATATTTCTTGGGATTGGAAAGTCCATAATTGCACTAAGATATCTTGCACATGGGCAAACTGTGTCTGGGGTTATTTCGAATCCAGCGAATTCAGCTGTGTCTTCTGCGAAACGAAATTTGTCAGGGTTGAGTGTTATGCCGTGTCTTCCACATATGTTGAGCCATTGTACAGCTTGGAAAAAACTCTCCTCTATTGAGTCAGACCAAAGAAGAACATCGTCGACACATTTAGTTTTGTTGGGTATCTCGGCAACTATTTCATCATACCGTCGAGTATATCCGTCACCAGAAGCAATATACCCTTGAGGGGCTGCTTTATAACGATAGCGTCCCCAAGGAGTGATAAACGTAGTTAAGTGAGGGTCAGATTCCTGAATCGGTACACTGTGGTATCCGTTCCAGGCATCAAAGACGGTTTTCTTTTTTCCTTGTGGTACTGACCTTGCTTGGTGAAATGGAGAAGGCGTATGATGCGTTTCTCTTTTAGCGTGCACATTGAGAGGCTGAAAATCAACTGTTCGTCGAGGTGTGCCATTTTTCTTAGCACATATGTAATAGTTAAAATAGTTAATATTACATGTTTAAAACACATGACGTAATATGTCATGTTGGATGAAGGTGCTAGCCGTGGGACTTGCTTTAATCATTCAAATCATAAACAGGACGTACAATGCAGCCTCGACAATGTGACATTTTTCTTAACTGTCAACAACATGCCTCAGCGTGTGAAAGTTTGTGACGTCACCGGATGCAGGTGTCTTCCGAGATTGTGACGAAACTTATATAAACTAAGCATACGATATCTGTGATATCGATAAATTAGTCAGTTCATATCTATACTTCACCAGAATTGGTCATCTGACCAACCCAGCTCCCTCCAGTGATGGAGATGTTTAACTCTTGTTTTTAGAGAATAAATACTTTTTAAAGCTAATACGATGTATTCTGTTATCCAGTTATACACATCTGAAACAACACATACTCAATGTGTGCTTATAAAAGTAGCACACTAATACATACAACCATCCGATGGCACCAAGTTACTGGTTCTCCGATTGGGACAGGTTCAAGGACACCAAGGCGGACGTCCTGGTCAAGTCCAGCTTTAACTTCCTCTTGCCAGTGTAACGGCACTGGCACTGGTGTGTGACGAGCAACAGGATCAGCATTCGGATCGATCATCAACTTCATTGGGGGTCCATCCATTAGTGGTAATGGTTGGTGGTCACATACGTTGAATGTACTTGATTCGTAGTACTCCAAGAGGTAGTCCTTTAGTTTAGACCGGTTGGACTCGGTTGCACTGAACGGTAATTCTGTAGGCGGCGGAGGTGGTAGTTGACGTTTTGGGCAGTCACATTGATTGGCTAGTCCACTAACGCTTCCTACTTCATTGTTGGTGGCATCCGGAGTTTCCGATTGTGTGTCATAGATTTCACCAATAGTCGGAAAACTATCCGATATCATGCCAAGGGCGATGCAGGCTTCCCTACTGATGAAGAGCTTATCAGAGTTTTCGGTGACATATGTCATTTGTCTAGTCTCAACAAGGTTCCCCTGCTCATCTGTTCCTGAGATACAAAGGATTGTGGAACCGAGGGTTTTAATGCCTCTGTTATTTGCAGCGTGCATTTTCATAGTTACAGGAATGAGGTCACTTTGCTTGAGGCCAAGTTTGTGGATGACCTTGATACCTGCGAGACAGCTTTGGCATCCAGTGTCTGCCATTGCAGATATACGAACAGCATGTGTACCAGCTTGAAGGTGGAAACCAAAGGCTTCGTAATCCTCAGGTGATGTTCTGATTGTCAGATTTATGAAAGGTTGAGATTTGGAAGGTCTCTTTATCCAAGTATCAGATAAGTTGTCATACAGATGGTGGTCCAAAGCCAATGTCTTGTCAGTGTGTCGTTTAGAGATTGATGATACGCTACACAAGGTGTTGAACATCGCATTCTCGTAGTCATTGGCATTGTGAGCACTGGGTTTCACTTTTGGTTTGCCCATACTACGGCAAACACTCTCGAAGTGATTTTCTCGGTTGCAGTGTTCGCATCTATGACCGTAAGCAAGACATTCTGATTTTCTTGCACGTGCAGGAGTGTTTTTACCATGTCCTTTCTTGCCACATGCCACAGTATGAGCAGACTTCGTTTTTATCTTTGACAGCGGTTTGTTTTGCCTTTCTGTATGAACTACTGGCTGCTGCTTGGACCTCATGAGAGTCTAATAGTCGGGAGGCAGATCGTTTACCAGATTCTTTAGCTTCGACAAACTGTGCAAATTCTTCTAATGACATGTCCTGATTCTTATCACCAAGTAGATCTAATTGTATTTCAGGGTCACATATGCCGCGTGCTAATACGTCTCTAACTATTGTGTCAGTATAATTTACATCAACGTTGCATCCTGGACATTTTATCAGGAATTTGCAAACACTAGCCTGTCCTATAAGTCGTGCACAGAAACGTCGTACAGGCTCATCACGGTCTTGACGCATGTTGTGTAAAGTCACTCGAGCTACCATGGTGTTTTCCTCTCGAACTGCCAGTTTTTTTATTGCTCCCATCACTTTTACTTTAGTCTTGTTAGTAAGACTGCCACCAGCTGATCGTGTTAAGTCTTTTCGAAGTTGTTCTTCGCAGCATTCTAGAAGCTGTACCACTCGATCACGGCCCTCAATTTTTGTTGCGTCTACATAGTCAGACCATCGTGATTGAAAATATGCCCAATCTTCACTAGTTCCCGCTGTCGATATTGTGGGTCTTTTAACTCTTTCTACTTTGGCAGCTTGTTCAGGAGCATGTGTGGTGCAGTGAGCAGTTATGAGTGCAGCTACGATGGCGGCCTCAAGGTCGTCCGTGACGTAATCACAGCCTGGTATTGGACATCCTACAGCTGGCATTTTGATTAGTTCTTAGGATTTAGTCATTCACAATATCTGTTATCCTGAATCCATCTCTGGCCATGGTCATAAATAAGAGCTTGGTCCATTTATTCAAATGTCTTTATTATTGAACAATGACCACGGTCAATCTGAAATGAACATAAAACATATTTAGAATAAATGATGAACAATGTATATAACTCAAATGAACACAAAACATATTAAGAATAAATGATGAACAATGTATATACAGTAACTCAATGTTTATAACCCTCTACTCTTGTAGCAAGTTCTTGCTATCTCCTGCATCAAAGCACAGCCATCATTCCACCAAGGAACTACAGGATGTTGAGGTATACCTGATGTTTGAGGTATGGAGAGCATGGCCCCACACAACAATATGCTCACTAAATACTCATATGCTTGTACTGAACTCTGGAATTCATTTTTCTTTCGATAAATTTCTGTGGATTTATCAAACAATCCCCAGTCAGCCAGGGCCCTCACATGGGGGAGGGGGCAAATGCCCTGGGGCGGCCCTTTTTTAGAGGAGGCAAAAATAGCCTGGACTTGCCGCCCCACAAGATTGAAATAATAATAATTAGCGGGTAAAGGATGAAAGCTTTGAAATTTGTTACCGCAAATTAGGATTTTTGCAATTAAGCTATTAAAACCAACACCAATTAAAAAATTTCTCCGATTTTTTTTTTCTTTTGCAATAGAATTAATCATCCTGACAATGAAAATCATCCACTTAAAAATGTTTGCTTTTAAATATCTTCGTTTTCTTTTACATTTTCTTTTACATTTCCTGCGCCCCAAAGAATTATTTGGCAAAAACGAAGTACTTGATGCAGTGTGCAAAGGCATGGAGCAAAAACATGATGAAGACCTGAAAGCATCAGAACTATGCCAAGAGATACAAGATGTAAAGTTCTCGGTAAGGAACAGAAACATAGAATCAGCCACAGAACTCCTTAGTTTTATTATGGAATATGGTGAAGGATTCGCTAACCTCCAAGTGGCACTTAGGTTCTTATTAACTGTAGGGGTATCAGTTGCTTCATGTGAAAGATCCTTTAGCAAATTAAAGCTCATTAAGACATACCTGAGAAATACGATGGGCCAGGAGAGACTTTCAAATTTGGCACTCCTCAGCATTGAGTCTGAAACACTGATGGCAATGAATTTTAAAAATGTAATTCATGAATTTATCATAAGCAAAGCAAGAAAATTAATATGCTAAATGTTAAAAAAAAAACTGTAGCGTGAGCTAGTGTGTGTGTGTATAATATATATATATATATATATATATATATATATATATATATATATATATATATATATATATATATATATATATATATATATATATATATATATATATATATATATATATGTACACATTCCATTTTTCCGTGGAATATTTTTGCCGCAGACCAGTCTCGCCGCATATATACATATTTCGCATAAAGCAAAATTGTTGCATAGGTTCTTTCAACTAATTTGAGTGTTAATATATGATGGTAATTATAAGGTGGAAGTCAAAATTTCTTTAAAATATTTGTAATTTTTTTATCCTCTGTTTGATTAAGAAAATTGCAATTCCTTTTCTTCCAAATACTAAAATTTTTCATGATGCATCACAGCTATCAGCTAATAAAAACTGTTCTTCGATACTATCAGTTACATGATAAGTTTTAAAGCCATCGGGTATTAGAAGTTCTAAATTGCTCGGATTTCCTTGGAAATCGGCAATTTTTTTCCGCTTCCTATGCAGAATTTTCTTTAGCGATCGGGTGATAGGTATCACTCCTTGACAAGCTTCAGGCAAATTTACAAGGCACTCGTTAATTACTTGAGAAGTTTCAGCAGCTCGCACTTTTATCTTTGTTATAACTATGTCTCTGTCAACTTCAGATGCCGAGGCTGCATACGTGTGTCCATTAATTTGTTTTACCACTTCACGATTTCTAACGTGTATTGCAGAGCTTTCTTTTCTCACAAAATGTTCTTATCTTATCAACAGTGTGACGAAGCAGGGAGAAGAGTGTGAACTCAAAGGCAGATTGGAAACGACTGAGTTATATATTAAGGAACACTCTTCTTTATATACAAAACCTCAAGGCAACAGGACATAACATGCTCGAGAGACAGACAATGTTCAGAGCAAAACAGCAGACATGAATTTGCATGTTCGTTTGAGTGCGAGGGAAGAGCGAAGATACAAGCATATTATATACAAAAGGAATTATGTACAATTGTGTGACACATGGTTGGTACAACAGCATAACCATCAAACAGTTATATATAGACGTCATGTGAATACTTTTCTCTTCCTCTTGTAGACAATATCGAAGACTGTATTTCTATGGGCTATGGGATTTTTCTATTTAGATGTTGCTCCTTGGAAAGTCAAGATGGAGCTGTAAATTACTTTATAACTTCAGAATACTAAACCAGAAAAAAATGTAAATAACTTAAAACTACCGAAATACCAGACCAGTCACGCCGCATATATAGGCCTACTGTACATATATTGCAAAAACTAGAATTGTTGCATGAGTTGTTTCAAATAATTTGGTATTTATAACAATAGAAGTAGAATTGTATTTCATGGTACTTCGGTATTTTGAAGTTATTTACACACTCACACACAATTTGAGAAACTGAGAAAATGTATTGGTATTTATAATTATATATATATATATATATATATATATATATATATATATATATATATATATATATATATATATATATATATATAGATAGATAGATAGATAGATAGATAGATAGATAGATAGATAGATATAGATGTATATATATATATATATATATATATATATATATATATATATATATATATATATATATATATATATATATATATATATACATAATTATAAATACCAATAGGCCTACATTTTCTCAGTTTCTCAAATTAGTTGAAAGAACCTATGCAGCAATTCCACTTTTTGCAAAATATGTATATATGCGGCGAGACAGATTTGCGGCAAAAATAGTCCACGGTAAAATGGAATGTGGCGAGATGGCCAGGGCAAAATGGCCATGGTGAAATGACCATGGCTAAATGTCTTAGACCCATATATATATATATATATATATATATATATATATATATATATATATATATATATATATATATATATATATATATGTGTGTGTGTGTGTGTGTGTGTGTGTGTGGAAATTCTTTCCACGCTTTATTTTAGTCAACCCCGTTATTCCATTTTTTATTTTTTTGTTATTTTCTGGGTTTTACGCATTTTTTTTTCTTTTGTAACCTTCATTATTATACCCTTAAATATTCATTGCTGCTAACATGTCCATCATTCCCCTGTAATGCTTTACCTTTCATCACCTCATTCCTCTGTAGATGATTTTATCTCATTTCCTGAGCTCACAGTACATTGTTTGACGATGCAACCGACCGTCGACAATTTTTAAGAAAAACCAGCACTTGGTTGCGTTCTGTTCCAAATGCTCTTGAAGCTTTGGATGTTTAACCACAATTGGTTTGTATTTAAGTAACTCTTTAATTTACGTAACTCATTGATCTTAGCTTATTATTATTTACATCTCAGTACCTATTTATAAGTCTGTTTAGCTAGGATTATTTTCTGTGTTATTGAACATCACTAAACGCCACTTAATTTTTTTGTATGTATATTAATTTTTATAAACCAGACAGTAGGATTTATTTATAATTACTTTCCCCTGGAGTTTCAAGAATGATCCTTGTATTCATAAAAAGCACCCTTCAGCGAAACACATACTCATGAAAATTTGAAGAAGAAGAAGGACTCGACCTGCTTGAACCTTCTTGAACCTGCACTGCGCCGGGAGGAAGAAGCGTGTGAGCGGCCGACTTAAAAACCAGGAAGCGTGGAAGACGGACGTAGATATAGCCTCTTCATCCGAGTCGTCGTTGTGGTATAGGCGTCGGTTCGACTACCTGTTGGTCAACCATTCACTAACCAACAGTATGCCTTATTTTGTGCCATTATTCAAACGATAGGACTAAGAAGACAAAAACACGACTGTGCAGAACTGAAGATGCACCGTGTTGTTAACAGTTTTCAAGATGCTTCCACTTCAATCAACCCTCAAGAGCGTGAGTACAAATTAGCGGTGCTCAACCTTGGCCAAGGAATTGCCCCCCCCCCCTTTTTTTTTTTTTGTGTGTGTTTTTCTAGCCTTTATTTGACGATGTGCACATTTAGCTAGGAAGTCATGTTCAAACTGTCTGGTTTAATCATTCGTGGCTGTCCATTAACATAAGTTGTGTTCCCGTTCCCCTCTATCAAGTTTGAAATTTTATTGGCCGAGAGGAATGTGTTCAAAGTAGTGAGTAGAACTTTTGGTATTATTTCAGTCACCATTTTTACTTTCATTGGTTGATTAGTTATTTGATTATTGATTTACGATTTAATTGATTTGACCATTTTCTTAGCATTTTTCATTTTTCATATGCCATGCGGTCTTTATTCAAATTTCAATTAGGTAGTTTTGCTGTTTTTTTCCTGTGTCAGTTAGGTGAAAATTCCTGTTGTACTTTATGGAAATAAACGCCATGTTTAGGTTAAAATTATTAACTGTTTTTAACTTACCTTTACATTTTGAAAAGACTAAATGAGTTATCACATGAGGTGAGATGACTTAAGGGTAAGTTTATATTTACATCAATCTAAAGCTATCGGTGTCAATCCTTTATTGTAATGTTCTACGGTATTACCTCCCGATGGTCCTTAGGACGTTTTGACTTTTACAGTACTGCTCCCCCTAGCTCTTTGTGGATTGGTCGTTAACGTAACTGATTCAGTCCATCCACACTTGATTGGGATTTACTATTCTGCGGCCTGGAGTAGCGTCTGAACATCAAGGTGATATCGGTGCCGACAGTCCCGGTATAGAATAATCTTTGGACTTAAACGTGTGTAGGGAAAGCAAACCGTCTTCGTTGCGGTTCTCTAGTTTGTCAAGTGTGAGAGTGTTGGCGCTCTATCCTTCAGGCTCGGGTCCGGAAATCAGAAACGGGGAGGCCTTTCCCGGAATTATTTCCCACAATATATACATATATATATATATATATATATATATATATATATATATATATATATATATATATATATATATATATATATATATATATACTGTATGTGTATAGATATGTAGTATATTCCATTTTCTACCAAACAAATGAAAAGTATATATGTATTTATTTCTTTCTAAGTACTACGGGCCAACCAAGGGAAAGGCCCGTGCCAACAACAAGTGTTGGCTTTAATACCCCAACAACAACATTTCTAATTCTGATATGTAAATGAATCTTGTGAATGTTTGATAATGAAATTTATTATGTTATGGTTGAATGTTTCTGTGCTGCTGATGGAATTTTGTTTTGGAATCAATTTATTTTCTTTTACTTCAAAGTCTTCATTGCTGTTAATGTGTATTTATGAAGCAAAAATGGTGAAATGACCATGGCTAAATGTCTTGGACCCATATATATATATATATATATATATATATATATATATATATATATATATATATATATATATATATATATATATATATATATATATATATATATTGTCACCCATCTGCCAGATTGGCATCTTAATTTTGTATATAGTTCTAATTTTCATTTGTTGTGGAAATGTACAGTTCATTCCTGTACCTGTTTTTAAGATCCTTGGCTGTATCTTTAGTTATCCCGTTTTCAGAGTGCTTTCTGTTTTCCCTGCCTTCTTAAAGTTTTCTTCGGACCACTTATTTCATGCATAGTTAGTCTCGCCTGGTCCTCTACTGTGATAAGTGTCCTATTGGAGTAGCTGTCTTCTTATTCTTCAGTTTTTGTAATGTATTAATGTTCTTTTATTCAAGTCTTGAGTGAATCTTAGTGGAATTGGTAACGTGATTTATATTTAAAATTTAGTATATTAAGGTTTATTGATTTTGTTATTTGTGCGTTGCAGGATTGTTAGTGTTTTCTTGTTTATTTCGGTGAGAAAGGGATTAACGTAATTATGTGACCTATGGAACTTATTATTCTCTGAACCTCGGCCATAAAGCCGTCACATAAATTGGGGGCCTAATCCGGATATATCTCATTTACCGTATTGAGGATTCATTCAGTTAAGACAATTGTCGCCGCAAATAGTGTTCAATATTTTTAGTTTCACTCGAGATTTATTGTAAACATTCTGAATACCTGTTATTAGGGTTAATGATATATATGTGCGCGCTGTGAAACCATTTTCGTATTATTGGTTATAGACGGTTTGCTCTTTTGGGTTATGTTAACGAAGTAGTATTTTTCATTTTCGCCCTCACCGAGTCGACAACTCCTCGAGACTCACGAGAGCTATCCGGAAGCTCTTATCCATATTTTGTCCTTATATAATTACAACTACAACTTGTGCAGTAATTTCCCCTGGGTTGGACAATACCAGGATCGCGTAGTTTAGACGATAGGTGAGGAATCGTTTAAACCTTTATTTACTTTATTTTTTCTCTGCGCCGACGTTCAAGTTTGTAAGTTGTCATTCAAGTTGTTTGGAGTAAATAACGCTTGTTTAGGACCAACGGGTTATTTCCTTAGTTCCTCCATATCAGCTTGAATCGGGAATGTAAAAATTTTCACTCCCTCGTGTTCTTTATTACCTTTTGCTTTCGAATCGGGACTGTCCCTTTTCCCTAAAAACCCTAAAATAGTCTTATTACTTGTAATGCTTGTTGTTTAATTTTGTCAGGAAACTATAAAATCGCTAACATGATAATTTTGTATTGTGGTTTGTAATGCAATTACTTGAATGGCAGCAGGAACGTGTTAGTCTATTATAATTGTAAAACAGGAATTCAATTGTTCACTAAAGGAAGTTTTCTTTAAACTGTAACCATGGCTCAATTTAACGTTCAGAAGTTTGCTGCGGATCCCTCTGCTGAGTTAGCTAGTATCCCAAATGCTAAGAAACTAGAGCTTCTCGAGTTAGCTAGTCATTTGTCAATTGCAACTAGGAGTAGTATGCGGAAGAATGAAATTCGCAACTTGATTCTTGAGCATTATATGCGTGTGGGTAAACTAGGCAATGAAGCTAGACAGTATATAACTCTTGAACCAGCAGTACTAGCCCACGAGCAGCAGTTAGAATATGAGCGCATTTCCCTTGAATACGAGAAACTTGCGGCACAGAAATTAGAATCGGAGAGACAATTTGCTTTGTTGGAGAAACAAGCCGAAGGGAAAAGGTTAGAATCTGAGAGATTAGCGGAAGCTCAAATGTTAGAATCAGAGAGACAGTTTGTTTTGTTGGAGAAACAAGCCGAAGAGAAAAGGTTAGAATCTGAAAGATTAGCGTTAGCTCAAAGGTTAGAGTCAGATAGACAAATGTCGAAACTTAAATTAGAATTCGAGATAGAGAAAGCTAAACTTCAGTTAGCTTTAGAAAGAGAGAAAGAAAATGGACTATGAATCTTCGTTAGCACTTAAATTTGAACAGGAAAAAGCAAAGCTTTCTAGAGAGAATAAGGAACATGAAATTTCGGTTTTGGAAGCTCAGGAGAAACCCTTTGATTTAGCAAAAAACATTAAGTTGGTTCCCACATTCATAGATTATGACCCTGAAGATTATTTTAAGACTTTTGAAGAGAATGCCTTACATTTGGATTGGCCATGCGATCAGTGGGTTTGGCTATTAAGGCCGAAATTAACTGGGAAAACTGCAAAAGTTTGTAGACATCTCGAAAATACTACATATTACCAGAATGTTAAACAAGCAATCTTGGATGCGTTTTCAATCTCTGTCGAGGGATATCGTCAGACCTTTCGTAACAAAACTATGTAGAATTTGCTTCAGAAAAATTAAGGGAGTTTAGGAAATGGGTAAAATCTGCTGCAGTAAATACTTTCACTGAATTAGAGAATTTGATTGTACTTGAAGAGTTTAAATGAAAGCTTCCTTGGAACATTATGATGTATTTAGAGGATAGGGAAGAAAAAGATTTGTTAAAAGCAGCTTCTCTAGCAGACACTTACTCTTTAGTACATAAATTTGGCAACAGTAAGAGAACCGACCAGAATGTAAAACCATTTCCAGCTAAAAACTCTGAAACTCTGACTGATATGGCAAAATCGTCTAATGTTCGTTGTAGTTATTGTAAGAAAGACGGTCGCACAATTAAAAACTGTCCAGATCCTAAATGTAAAACTTCCTTACCTTTTCGGAACCCATTTAACCCTTTTCTTAACTTTAAAGGTAAAACGGATGGTCAGATTAAGCCTGACTCCCATATCCATTCTGAAAAGCCTGTAAATCTATTTGATGATTTTACTTTTGATGGAACTGTAGCTTTGAACTCTGATGGGGATAAATATAAAATCAGGATACTTCGTGACACAGGTGCTTCGCAAAGTTTACTATTGAGAAATGCTCTCCCTAATATTGAAACTAACGTAACTAATGAACATGTTCTCGTGAAAGACCTTTCACAAATATCTAAAATTCCCCTTGCTAATGTTCATCTTGATTGTCCTATAAAGAAGGGTAATGTGCTGGTAGGCATAAGAGATATTGAATTTCCAGTAAAAGTGTAACTTTATTATTGGCTAATGACCTTGCAGGACGTTTGGTAGTTCCCAACGTCATTGTAATGGAAAAACCTGTAGGTGATAACATTGAACCTGATCCCGATTGCTCTGTAAATCCTTCTTGCATTGTCACTCGTAGCCAGAAATCTAGTTCGGATGAATCTAAAGGCACTTCTGTAAATTTTGAAGCACGAAATGTTATGAGTAGAGATAACCTATTAAAGCTCAGAAGCACGATAACACTTTAAGTAAGCTTCATAACCAAGCAGTTTCTAGAAGTGAGATTAGCAAATCCCCATGTTTTTACTTTGAATCTGATTTGTTGATGAGGTTTTACCGTTCCCCTAAGAGATCTAGTGAAGACACATGGAGCGAAAAGCGACAAATTGTGCTGCCTCTTTCTGTTAGGAATTCTGTAATGGAAATAGCTCATGATGCCTATGGAGGACATTTAGGAATTCATAAGACCTATTGTAAGATTTTGAATTGTTTTTTTTTGGCCTAATATGAAAAAGGATGTAGCAGAATTTGTTCGTACTTGTCTTGTATGTCAGATATCAGGAAAACCTAACCAGGTAATACCCAAGGCACCTTTACAACCGATCTTAGTCCCTGATGAACCTTTTAGTAAGATAATTATAGATAACGTTGGTCCTTTACCAAAAACCAAGAAAGGTAATCAATACTTGCTCACTTTAATATGTCCTACGACCCAATATCCTATTGCCATCCCTCTTCGTAACATTTCTGCTAAGAACATTGCTAATTCTTTACTGAAAGTTTTCACGAATTTCGGTATCCCAAAGGAAATACAAAGTGATAGAGGTTCAAATTTCACCAGTGACCTTTTTGCCCAGGTACTTCAAGAACTAAATATCAAACAACTTTGTCTGCTGCCTATCATCCAGAGTCTCAGGGTGCCCTCGAGCGATGTCACCAAACTTTCAAGAGTATGCTTAGGAAATTTTGTGTTGAAAGCCAACTTGCGTGGGATGAGGGCATTGATTTTCTTCTGTTTGCTATCAGGGAAGTTCCCCATGAGTCCCTTGGTTTTTCACCCTACGAGATGTTGTTTGGGAGGTCAGTTAGAGGACCTCTTTCAGTAATTAAAGAGGAATGGTTGAACACCCCTTCTGAGTCTAGCCAAACCATTCAACCTTATATGAATAAACTTAAAAGCACATTAATGCAGGTTAGGAAAATTGCTGGGGAGAAATTAAGGGGTCAACAGATCTTAATGAAGAGAAACTATGATAAAGCTTGTAAAGTCGGGAAATTTAAACCTAATGACCTTGTGTTAGCCTACCTTCCTGTCCCTGGTTCCCCTCTTAAAGCTAAGTTTTGTGGGCCCTATCCCATCATAAAAAATTTTAACAATAATACCTACCTTATCAGAACTCCAGATCGTAGAAAACCCACTCAGATCATTCATGTTAATTTACTCAAGGCTTATCACTCTAGGGAAACTGGAAATGGTTCCAGTGAGACGGTTGTTAATCTTAATTTTAAGGTAGAGACACCAGGAGAGGACAATTCATTGGAAGACCTTATTGCTTCCTCCATGCCACAAACCAATACTGAGGTTCTAAATGACCTGGATCTATTCCTGAACCACCTCTCTCCTTGGCAGTCGCAAGACTTAAAGAATGTAATCTCTAGCCATTCAACTCTCTTTAATGATTTTCCCAGGAAAAGTGATTTTCTGCTACATGACATCGAGCTGGTTCCTGGTACAGCACCCATTCGTCAGCAGTCCTATCGTGTGGGTCCTGAGAAGAAGAGCAAAATGAAGGAGGAAGTCGAATATCTTCTCTGGCATGGTCTAGCAAGACGGAGTAAATCACCATGGGCTTCACCTTGCATCCTAGTTCCAAAAGAGGACGGTAGCTACAGATTTTGTACAGACTATAGAAAGATTAAAGATTCCTACCCTTTGCCACTCATTGATGATTTAATAGATTCAGTAGGACAAGCAAAGTTTGTTACGAAAATAGACCTCTATTATCAGGTAGGATTAACTGATAAAGCTAAGTTAATATCTGCTTTCATTACACCCTTTGGACTCTTTCAGTACGAGGTCATGCCTTTTGGCCTTACCAACGCCCCATCTACCTTTCAGTGCCTTGTAATCTTCATCATCCAAGATTTGGAAGGTGTTTGTTGTTACCTTGATGATATAGTAGTGACTGGACAGACTTGGGAAGAACATGGGAATAGGCTCAAGTGTTTGTTCCGTAGGTTAGAAGAGGCTGGATTAACCATAAATCTTTAAAAATCTGTCTTTTGTAAAGCTACTGTTACCTACTTGGGCCACATTGTTGGGGATGGTAATGTTCGACCAAAAACTGCCAATGTAGAAGCTGTTCTAGAGTACCCTGTTTCTACCACCAGAAAGTCCTTACAAAGATTCTTAGGGTTAGCTTCATACTACAGGAGATTCTGCAAGAACTTCTCTTCAGTTGCTGCCCCTTTAACATCCCTAACCAGTCCCAAAGTTAAATTCAGTTGGACTGAAGAATGTCAATCCTCTTTCGAAGCCTTAAAGCTGTTTCTGATAAACAACCCTATTCTTATATCCCCCGATTCTAAAAAGCCTTTTATCCTTCAAATAGATGCTAGCGATGCAGGGGCTGGAGGGGTGCTACTCCAAGAGTCAGATGGTATACTTCACCCAGTCAGCTACACCTCCACTAAGTTCAAGCATCACCAAAAGTCCTACAGCACCATTGAGAAGGAAGCACTTAGTTTGGTACTCGCCCTGCAAAAATATGAATGCTACTTACTAGGTGCTGCTGAGGTACTAGTCTTCACCGACCACAACCCCTTGACCTTCCTCGACAAGATGAAGTCCCACAACCAACGTCTACTACGCTGGTCCATCTATCTGCAGAAGTTCCCTCTGCAGATCCGCTATATCAGAGGAACCGAGAACATCATGGCAGATGCCTTATCGCGACTGCCTCCTTAACATGATACCTCCTTCATCAGTGTACAGTATCGTCCGTCTTCACCTCATTGGCCTCTTTTTCTACGAGCCACTCTGTTGGGCTCGTCTTCTAAGGGGGAGGTGTCACCCATCTGCCAAATTGGCATCTTAATTTTGTATATAGTTCTAATTTTCATTTGTTGTGGAAATGTACAGTTCATTCCTGTACCTGTTTTTAATTTCATTGGCTGTATCTTTACTTATCCCATTTTCAGAGTGCTTTCTGTTTTCCCCGCCCTCTTTAAGTTTTCTTCGTACCACTTATTTCATGCATAGTTAGTCTCGCCTGGTCCTCTACTGTGATAAGTGTCCTATTGGAGTAGCTGTCTTCTTATTCTTCAGTTTTTGTAATGTATTAATGTTCTTTTATTCAAGTCTTGAGTGAATCTTAGTGGAATTGGTAACGTGATTTATATTTAAAATTTAGTATATTAAGGTTTATTGATTTTATTTGTGCGGTGCAGGATTGTTTGAGTGTTTTCTTGTTTATTTCGGTGAGAAAGGGATTAACGTAATTATGTAAATTGTTTCATTATTAAAGTGTTAAATTTTGTTCTGTTTTGAAATTAAACCTTTCATTACTTATTTTATGTGACCTATGGAACTTATTATTCTCTGAACCTCGGCCATAAAATGTCACAATATATATATATATATATATATATATATATATATATATATATATATATATATATATATATATGGATGCATGTATGTATATATATATATATATACATATATATATATATATATATATATATATATATATATATATATATATATATATATATATATATATATATATATATGTATATATATATGTATATATATATATATATGTATATATATGTATATATATATATATATATATATATATATATATATATATATATATGTATATATATATATATATGTATATATATATATATGTATATATATATATATATATATATATATATATATATATTATATATATATATATATATATATGTGTGTGTGTGTGTGTGTGTGTGTGTGTGTGTGTGTAGATATGTAGTATATTCCATTTTCTACCAAATAATGAAAAGTATATATATATTTCTTCCTAATTCTGATATGTAAATAAATCTTGTGAATGTTTGATAATGAAATTTATTATGTTAGGGTTGAATGTTTCTGTAATGCTGATGGAATTTTGCTTTGAAATCAATTTATTTTCTTTTACTTCAAAGTCTTCATTGCTGTTAATGTGTATTTATGAAGTAAAAATTAAGAACTGTTTACTTTGTTATTTTGTAAGTCACTTAATATGAAATACTTTTTCACCAGTGTAATTAATCTGTTATTATATATGTTGATATCCTGTAACTAGGCCTTACAGTATAGTTAGGTTTCTAAATTATATACAGGGCCATGGACAGCAAATTAATTTGAAAAGGGGGTGGAATTGGAACTAGTGGGTTGGGGCTGAATGTAGGGGGTGGGGGGGTTCCGTCACTAGGAACTTAGCCCTGGGGCGGCAGTTAGGCATGTGAGGGCCCTGCAGTCAGCTTCCCCTACCTTCCATTTGAGTAAACATGGAGATGGTATGTTTTTTACATACTTCAGGTGAATGGGCCAATGATCACTGCCATGATCATTTTGGTCTACTGCCCATTGGTAATCTAACCTCAAAGATGAAGAGCAAATAGTGAGGTCTATGGCTGAATCAGAAATGTGGTAAACATCATGTCTTGTAGGGGAACCATCGTTCATTAGAGTGATATCATTCATGTCAAGCAGTTATTCTACTATCAAACCCCATCGATCACAACGTTGTTCTCCCCATAGGGTGTGTTTGGCATTAAAGTCCCCCATCAATATGAAGGGTTGAGGAAGTTGGTTTATTAAGAACTGCAAGTCATTTAATTCTAGCTGATGAGGATTACCATGTGCATCCTGGGGTCTATTTTTCTAATGTTGGATCAAGGTAAAGTGAACAAATAGTGATATCATTTGTCAGTAAAGATTTGAACTGCACAAGCCTGCAACACAAGATTCAGGTGAACAACTGTGATTAAGAGACTTGCAAATTATTGTCTGTGCCTCCCGGAGCACGAGCACCTATTATGGGTGGAGACCTATAAAATGAAAAATTGTAACCTAAATTCGGAGTGAGTAAGCTCTCCCAATTTAGTCTCCTGTATACAGATCGCAAATGTATTATGTTCTTTAAACAGAACCCGAACTTCCTCTCTATTTGAATTAAACCCATGGATGTTCCATTGGATGAGAGACTATTTGGATTTTTAATAAAAAAATTTTGTTCAAATTTGGGAATCTGAGACCTAGAAAGAGATAGCTTGCCAGCCACACTTTCAGTACTTATTGATCTAGATAGTGCAAACGATGTTTTTTTATGCTGGCCCTTCAGTTGCCCTTTCAGTTTTATTTTTAGTTCTATCCTGATCCTGAGAACGTGAGGGTGAAGGGGGAGGAAGGGGCCTCTTTTGTCTAACAGATTGTGCTTCCATTTCCTCACAGTCATTAGATCTATGAACTGTTATGACAGGTAATGGTACAATTTGGTATTAAGAATTCTCAATATCTGGCATTAAGAACTCGTCAAGATCTTTAATCGATCCGGTCACAGATGTAGGGGCTATGAGAGCCTCATTAGAAGAGGGTTTGTGAGCCCCACTGTAGGGGGCATAAGAAACTCCACCAGAGGGGGCAGAAGAAGCCCCACCAGAGGGGGCAGGAGAAGACCCACCAGAAGGGGCCGGAGGAGTCCAGGGGAGCCCCATCAAGGAGGGGGCCTAGAGGAGCCACAATAAGGGGCGCCCGAGGAGCCCGACTAGAGAAGTCCCCAGAACTCCTCACTGCATCTGTATAAGATTTTTTCACTAATAGCTTCTTTGCATGTCCGATACTGATGTGTTCATAGATTTCAGCAATGCCTCTTGTTCTTTCTTCAATACAGGGTTTTCTTTATCACGGGCCCGATGGTCACCCTTGCAGTTCACACACACTACAGGTGTTGAACACTCCCCATGCTCAGGTTGGGCACAAGATCCACAAATCTTATTTCTAGTGCAAATATAGGAAGAGGGCCCAAAACCAAAGCACTGAAGCACTCTCTGTCTATATGGACGAACTCTAACAATTTCACTGTCAAAAACAATGTCTGCAGGCAAATAGGAATTCACGAACTTTAAAATAATCATTGATGAATGGGGCGCTTTAAATACCTTCCAGATCACATCTGGACACATTTCCCAAATCTCGCTCTCATCCAGCTCATATATATCCTTATTAAAGGTAACCCCTTTTGCATAGCTGAAGATGTAGTGAGATTTTATTTGTTTTATTATTCCATGAGGATCAAGCCTAAACTGAGAAGCATTACTGCTTGTCCGTCTGTTTTGGTATTCACCAGAAAACTGTAACATCCAAAATGTGATATCTCTGGTCTGTTTACATTACCAATTTTTTGGTTTACTACCCTCTTCACCTTGAAGAGGTTCTCTCTCACTTTGTGTGGTAATAATTAACCACTTAGGTGGATTCGGTGATCTAGATATTTTAGCTATTTTATGATCTTCAGGTTCATTATGAGGTCTATATACATCTAGATACCTAGGTACCTCTTCTGCTCCTGAAAGCTTAACATTCATAGTAGCTGAATTAAATTCCTTGTATGCTCTATGGGCTTCTGTCACTTTATCAAAGATAATCCAGTTTTCAAAGAATTTATTATCATTGCCAAGTCTATTCCTGATTTCTTTTATTAATCCAAATTTTTAAAACTCCTTGTGAATATCATAAAAACTCCAATGCAAATATACTGGCTTAACTAACAGGATTACTGTTTTCATAAGTTCCTGATATGGTTCCATAGCAACAATGGAGCTCTTAGAATTATTTATAGCCAAAATCGGAGAGGAAGCGGATTGGTCGTCAACGGGTTCTGGTGGGGTCGCCATAGTGATGAGAAGACTCATTTAATCTGGATAGTCCCCCCACCCAACAAGAAGCCACACTTAGAGTACGGGGTCATCCCTCAAATTAGGGCCTCCCTGGGGGCAATATCCAGATATACACCCCGCCCTCAGCACTTGAGGCGTCATGACGGCCGTCAACGTCAGACCCAGCACTGAGAGGAAGGTTTGACATAAAACTTTCCCCTCGCTCGGGAACTCGAGTTCTTTTGAGATGGCATGCCGTCCATCCCACCAGCGCCAAATCGAAAGAGGCAGCCAAACCATAGTCAAACACAAGCCAGAGTCACTAACAAGTTCATGCCCAAGAGTTGGAGATGGGAGAAAAAATAAAAAAACAAAAGGAAGAGAGAAAGTGCTGACTAAATTTGTTGGATCAACAGC
Source organism: Palaemon carinicauda (assembly GCF_036898095.1). Taxonomy (NCBI): domain Eukaryota; kingdom Metazoa; phylum Arthropoda; class Malacostraca; order Decapoda; family Palaemonidae; genus Palaemon; species Palaemon carinicauda. The sequence continues at coordinate 154,342 of NW_027169281.1, forward strand.
TTGACACCAAGGACCAGTGTGAAATCTATTCCCACCGAACATCGGAGCCCAGCTGTTGATCCCTAAGCTTCAACATCTGGAGTGCCCTCTTCCATAAATTCCAATACTTTTGTACCCTTGCGTCATCTATACTTTTATGACGTTTTATTATTCCTTGTTTTGTATTCTGCCAACCTGAGGTTTGCCAATGGCCATTTGTTTTTGTGTTATTTTCTACTTAAGGTCAGTATTGACGATAACTTTAGTTTTATGCTAACCCCAACACCTCGTACTTATAATACTGTTCTTGAAACATTTTACTTTAATTGTTCATTACTTCTCTCGTAGTCTAATTATTTTATTTTTTCCTTTCCTCTCTGGGTTATTTTCCCTGTTGGAACCCTTGGGCTTATAGTATCCTGCTTTTCCAACCAAGGTTGTAGCTTGGCAAGTAATAATAATAATAATGTGAATTAAATTTTATTAACGATGTATGTATTTTAATTGCAAAATTATCAGTTGTAGCTTAAAACTTTATTACAAAATGTTTCTATTAATAATGATGAAGAATTGATACAACCTTCAAGATTTCAGGAGTCATTTTCCATATTTTTAAAATATAGATTGTTTTCCTGTGGTAAAATATGCAAAGAGATAAACAGTCTTTAAAATAGCTAATCATTATAAATAACTTTATGCACCACTAACACGTTTCCTGTATATCGTATATCATTGGTTTTGCAGGCTACTGAACAGCATTTTCATCCTGATGACATTGCCAGGGAAACTTCTATTGTTGATGAGAAAACTGGAAAGGAAATTACTGCAAAATTAAAGCACACATATCTTAAAGACAATACTGTTCCCACCATGTTTCCAAATTATCCACAATATTTAAGCACAACTGGAATCCAAAGAGAGTCACCTGACTCTAAACGATGAAGGATAAGAGAAGCCACAATCAAACTTGCTATGGAAAATAGTATATCGGATACAAAGTGCCACAGCGTTTTACGTTTTTAGTTAAGTTGGCGCTACACGTTTTCTTTGTTGATGATAAGGATGAGGGGATAAGCGAGCGTTGGGATTGCCTGATGTTTGTTTTGTAATTTAATTATACACATATGTGCACTATTTTGAATTAAATATTTCTATTGAATGGAAAACTGTATACATTTTTGTTTACTTTTTTGTATGAAAAAGAAGTATTGAGTTGTTACTGAAAAATATTGTATTGTTATTGTTGGCATCTGCCCAAAAGGCCGCAATTTATGCCCGCCTTGGCGCCTTTGTTAGTTCAGTGTGGGCAGGGTCTAGAAAGCATATGGAATTTCTGCATGCTGTGGTTCTGCAGTATTTGTGATGTGCTGAGCTGCCCAGTGTACTCATCATAGTAATGAGTGACCGGTGTTGCTGTTAGCTGGGAGGCTGAACGCTTCTGGTGGTACAGCAAGTTTTACCAGTAGTTATCTGTGAATTTAGTATCAGAATCGGTGTCCGGAAAATTTAACTTTATTTTGTATGTTAAGTAAATCTTATCTGTGGAATTACTGTATTGTATTTTACATCATTTACATTATTTTGTATTTACATAATATTTACAGTATATATATTGTTTTACATGAATATTTACATTATTTTTTTTTTTTGCATATTTATTGCTGCTTTTGCTTGCAGTGTCAAACCTCGCCTCTTTGATGGAATACATGAACAAACCAGAGGAAGAGTGTTTGACTTCCCCCTTAGTAAAATGCTGATATTCAGAACGTAGCTGCACTGGTGGTGTAGTGTTCTACAGTTTGACAAATACTCCAGCCTGGGTCAAGTAACGCCAGCGTGGGACAAGTGGACTTCGTCAGCCTTGTGTCTGCAAGGATTGTCTGTTGTGGCCTCTATCCTGTTTCAAGAGCTTCAGCAAAGACCAGCCAGTCGGCGCTGCGTGTGCGCTTGCTTGAGGCGCAAGCAACGCTTAAGCAAGCCGAGGAAGCAAAACAGCTAGAAGAGGAATTGGCTTTGGAAATGCAAGCCAAAGCACTTGCAGATGAAGCTGAAATGCAAGCCAAAACACTTGCAGTTGAAATGCAAGCCAAAGCAATTGCGGCTAAACGTAAGAGCCAAGAAGAAATTAACGGCCTGAAGTTAGACTGTGATAAACTACAGGTAGAGTATGAAACACTGTGTGAAGTTGGAACTTCATATGCTGGTTCCGCTGCTAGTAATGCTTCACAACGGGAGAAGAGGGACTCATCAGCTCAGTTGGATGTCAAAGGGATTGAGTAGTGGAGAAGTGATGTAAATTCTCACTATGAGAGTGGGAGAATCAGCAGGGTTCATGAAGTAGATGTGAATCCTATGAACGTCCATAGTGTGATGTATGACCTGAAGGGCCTTGAACATCATTCAACTCCATTAGTCCCAGATGCGACGCCTTTTGTGCCAAGACGTGTTCCCTTAACTCAAGATGTGTCACAAGCAGATCTGCAACCTTCTGAAATAGTAAAGGCTCTTGATTGTACACCAGCTAGTCAGCAAGAACTAACACGACGAATGCAGCTGCCACAGATGAAGCTGGAACGTTTCAGTGGAGACTTATCCAAATTCTCCATGTTTAAGAATTCTTTCACGTGTACGAAGGCTAACTCATCTATACAACTGTTTAGATGGTACTCCCAAGAACCTGATTGAGAACTGTTTTCATCTACCCACTGACATTGGGTATGATTGTGCTTGGGAGATAGTGTCGTAAATACAAGAACGACAATGACCTGTCAGATGCTTATGTCAAGAAGCTATTTGATTGGAAGGAGATTGATGCAGGTGATATTGATGGCCTGGAAAATTATGCTGCATGTTTGAAGACAGTTAAGGCAGCACTTGGTAATAACTACCATCAAATAGAGCTTCAAGAAACAATGAAGATTGTTGAAAAGCTCCCATACCAACTGAGAGTGAGATGAGTAGCAAAATGCGAGGAACATAAGTTCAAGCTTCCAGCTCTAATAGAGTACATTGAAAAGCAGGTGTGTATTGCCAAGCATCTCTCCTATTACGAGTGCGACCGTCGTACCCCGAAGCCTACTGAGAAGCCATCCAAGCCTGTCAGGCCTAAGACCTTACCTGTACGCCAGACAGCTTCACCAGCTAGAGGGAAATGGTGTCCCTTCTGCACTAAGGAGAACCATGAACCTAAAGAGTGCTTCAAATTTGAGAGGTTGAAGCTTCCAGATCGCTGGGAGGTGATAAAGAAGGCAAGATACTGCTTCAGGTGTCTTAATGGTGAACATTCATATGCAAAATGTGAAGATGCATCCATCTGTGAAAAGTGTGGATCTCACAAGCACCATACCATGCTGCATAGTCCACCTAAGACTGCAAGCAATACAGGTGCAGCCCATGTGGGAGGCAAAATTGCTATTGGGGGTGGTGAGAAGGCAGTTGGTGCTACAGAAGGTGGCGCGACTGCTACAGCTGACAAGAGTGCTGTAGCCACAATGTGCAACCTATGCACTCAGTGAGTGCAAGCCAGTTACCTAAGGGAAGAACAATGCTCAAGATCTTACCTGTTCTTGTGAATGGCATCCATGCAACCTATGGATTCATCAACAGTGGAGCTGCCCCAACATTGGCAGCAAGAAGCCTGATAGGCCGATTGGGTCTCAAAGGAACACCATGCAACCAGATCATGGCAACTGAAGCAGGGACTTTCACTTGTAAGGAAGTTCTGTCCCTACACATTGGTAATATTAATACTGATGAAGGAGAACATGTGACCAACGTGTTCGTGGCTGACAAGATCAATGTGTCTATGGACCATGCCATGAGTCAAGAATGGCTGACCAAGTGGCCACATCTGAGTGACCTGGAAGTAGAAAGTCTACCTGAAGATCATCGTCAAGTAGAGCTGATCATTGGGCTAGACACGACATTGAAGAGAGTGATTTTAGACCAGCGACATGGGCTGAAGGACGAGCCATCTGCCTACCTGACCAAGCTAGGGTGGGTTTTTTTCGCCCCAACAGGAACCAGATCGACTTCAGGTCCTGTCCCTCTGTTCCATGTGTGCACTGTGGATGATACAACAGAACTTCTGCAATGCAATTTCAACCAAGACTTTTGGGAGAGAGACACTCTCAAAGATAGAAGATTCTTTTGAAGACAAGAGATTCCTGTCTTTGTTGGACGAAACTGTTGTCCAGACAGATGGCAAGTATGTTGCTTGCTTGCCCTTTAGTGACACTGAGCCTCTACCTAATAACCGTGTCATGGCAGAACGTAGGGCTCACTCCTTAAAGAAGAAATTTGAGGCAAATGAAACGTACAAGACTATATACATCGAATAGGTAGAGAAGTACCTTTTGAAAGGGTACACTGAGCTTGTCCCAATCGACAAGCTGAATCGCAGTGATGGCTGTGTGAACTACATGGCGTACCATGGGGTCAAACACCCTACCAAGGACAAGCTTAGGGTCGTCTTCGACCTTAAGGCTAACCATGCTGGGACCTCACTCAATGACCACCTCATGCAGGGACCAGATCTCACAAGTAGTCTTGCTGGAGTGCTGCTGCACTTCAGGGAAGGACAACATGCTGTTACTGCGGAAATACAAGAAATGTTCCATCAAGTCAAGGTGCCAGAAGACGACAGGGACTCTTTACGCTTCCTGTGGTGGCCAGGTGGAGACACCAATCAAGCTATTCAAGAGTTCAGGATGACTTCACATGTGTTTGGAGCACGATCATCTCCAAGTGTAATCAACTTCTACCTCCGACAGGCAGCACTGGACGTTGGTGACAAGTATGGTGAAGAAGCTTGCCATGCCATTCGTCACAACTTATACATCGACAACTCGTTGAAGTCAATGGACAGCGAGGAAGACTATCCAATTGACAAAAGACCTCATTGGACTCTGTGGTGATGGAGGATTCCGGCTGAACCAGTGGACATCAAGCAACAAGTACATTCTCACTGCCGTGCCTGAAGGGGAGAGAGATAAATCAGTGGCTACATTGGACCTCAGTAAGGACGAGCTGCCTACGGAGCGCGCTTTGGGTATCCACTGGGTGGGACATGAGCAGTGATGAGTTCACCTTCAAGATCAACTTGAAGGAGAAGCCTAGGACGCGCAGAGGAGTTCTCTCTGTAGTGGCTTCCTTGTACATTCCACTTGGTTTTGTTGCACCTTTCACCCTGAAAGGGAAGATGTTACTACAAGACCTGTGTCGTCGCAACTTACCTTGGGATGAAGAAATGAACAACGACGAAGCAAATCACTGGAGCAGATGGACTTCCCAGCTTCAGTGTCTTGGAGACTTCAAGATCAGAAGAAGCCTGGTGCCTCCAGACTTTGGGGAGGTATCATTGTAGCAACTTCACCATTTTGCGGATGCAAGCCAGACAGGATATGGTGTGGCCACGTATCTGCGCATAGTAAGCAAGAATAACCAAGTGAACAGTACACTGGTTATGGATCGAGCTCGTGTAGCTCCCCTCAAGAGACCAAGCATTCCACGAATGGAATTGACTGCAGCTGCTGTGGCAGCTCAACTTGATTGCAAGATCAGGTCAGAACTCGATTTGGAGTTGTGTGACTCAGTGTTCTGGACCGACAGCACGTCTGTCCTGAAGTACATCCGTAACCTGTCTGCAAGATACCACACGTTTGTGAACAACCGTGTGAACCTCATCCGCGACCTCAGTGACATCACCGCTTGGAGGTATGTGAACACCTCTGCGAACCCTGCAGACCTGGCCTTCAGGGTCTTGATGTGGACAAATTGCTGGAGTCGTCGCTGTGGCTGACAGGACCAAAGTTCCTGTGTCAAGAGCAGGACAGTTGTGGCAGCTCAACTTGATTGCAAGGACAGGTCAGAACTCGATTTGGAGTTGTGTGACTCAGTGTTCTGGACCGACAGCACGTCTGTCCTGAAGTACATCCGTAACCTGTCTGCAAGATACCACACGTTTGTGAACAACCGTGTGAACCTCATCCGCGACCTCAGTGACATCACCGCTTGGAGGTATGTGAACACCTCTGCGAACCCTGCAGACCTGGCCTTCAGGGCCTTGATGTGGACAAATTGCTGGAGTCGTCGCTGTGGCTGACAGGACCAAAGTTCCTGTGTCAAGAGCAGGACAGTTGGCCAGCTCTTCCTGACGATGTGAAGCGAGCAGAACTAGATGGAGACCCAGAAGTTAAGCAGTCTGCACCCATCTTCAGCACAGCATGGTGGTGCCGGAACCAATCTTAGTAGAGAAGATTGCTGCCAAGTTCTCTTCATGAACCAAGATAGTGCGAATCATCGCTCAACTGAGGCGATTAGGAACCAAGAGCGGATCAGAAGTGTTATCTGTAACCGGGATTAATAGTGCAACAACCATAATATTGAAGAAGATTCAAGTTCTAGAGTATGGGAGTGAGATCAAATCACTCTCCAAGAAGGATTCCAAGGTGAAGAAATCCAGCAAGATTTGCAAGTTGAGACCATTTCTACAAGAAGGCTTGCTGAAGGTTGGTGGAAGACTGTGAAGCCACCATCAGTGATAGCTGCAAGCACCCCATCATTCTTCCATCCAAGTCGCCAATTGTGAGGAAGATGGTGCGATGGACCCATGAAACAAACAGCCATTGTGGGCAGAACCATCTTATGGCTGAACTAAGAAAAAACTACTGGATCGTTCATGGAAATTCAGTAGTTAGATCAGTGATACATGACTGTGTCATCTGTAGAAGACTCAGTTGTTGGCCAGTGAATCAAGTGATGGCTGACTTACCCTCTGACCGGATCTGTCCGGGGGATCCTCCCTTCACCAATACAGGGGCAGACTGCTTCGGTCCCTTCTTTGTGAAGCAAGGGCGCTCTACAGTGAAGCGCTGAGGAGACATTTTTACCTGCCTGACAGTGCGAGCGATTCACCTGGAGGTTCTCAGCTCGATGGACCAAGACTCCTTTGTGAATGCAGTGAGAAGATTTATGGCCAGGCGAGGAGCTGTCAAGAGAATATGGTCAGACAACGGTACCAACCTCGTCGCAGCTGACCGAGAGCTGAAGGAAGCTCTTCAAGACTTCAAGGAAGAGGAAATTACCCAAACCCTAGCAGCTAAGGGCATCGAGTGGTGTTTCAACCGCCACATGCGTGACACTTCGGAGGAGTCTGGGAACGCCTTATACGCTCAGTGAGAAGAGCTCTCAGTGCAACCTGCCTGCAGCAGGTCACCACTGACGACACACTATCGACTCTGTTCTGCGAAGCCGAGTCTTTGCTGAATGGAAGACCTCTGACCAAGGTAAACGACGACCCAGACTGTCCACTGCCGTTGACGCCTAGTTTGCTGTTGACTCTGAAGTGCAGTGCTCCCAGTAACGAAGACTGACCAGAAGGACTTGTATGTTAGGCGCCGCTGGCGTCAAGCGCAATATCTTGCCGACCAGTTTTGGAAGAGATGGCTGAGGGAGTGCCTTCCATTGCTGCAAGAAAGACAGAAGTGGACCGTCCAACGGCCAGACATCCAAGTTGGCGACATTGTGCTAACTACCGACGAACATCTCCCCAGAGGCTCTTGGCCTTTGGGACGAGTCTTGGAAGTGACTCGAGACTCTGACAACCGAGTTAGACAAGCCAAGATTAAGACCGAGTGTGGGTTGTACTTACGCCCAGTGCCGAAAATGTGCCTTCTTCTTGAAACGGAATGTGATGACAGTGGAGTGCCATTGGAAAAAGAGTGAACACCGTGTGCTGCTCATATGGCGTGCTGTGTATGTGGCATATTTGCGGTGTATTTTGTATACTGCAAAATAGAGGGCAGTGTAGGATATGCCATAGCGTTCTACGTTTTTAGTTAAGTTGGCGCTACACATTTTCTTTGTTGATGATAAGGATGAGGGGATAAGCGAGCGTCGGGATTGCCTGATTTTTGTTTTGTAATTTAATTATACACATATGTGCACTATTTTGAATTAAATATTTCTATTGAATGGAAAACTGTATACATTTTTTGTTTACTTTTTTGTATGAAAAAGAAGTATCGAGTTGTTACTGAAAAATATTGTATTGTTATTGTTGGCATCTGCCCAAAAGGCCGCAATTTATGCCCGCCTTGGCGCCTTTGTTAGTTCAGTGTGGGCAGGGTCTGGAAAGCATATGGAATTTCTGCATGCTGTGGTTCTGCAGTATTTGTGATGTGCTGAGCTGCCCAGTGTACTCATCATAGTAATAAGTGACCGGTGTTGCTGTTAGCTGGGAGGCTGAACGCTTCTGGTGGTACAGCAAGTTTTACCAGTTGTTATCTGTGAATTTAGTATTAGAATCGGTGTCTGGAAAATGTAAGTTTATTTTTTTATGTTAAGTGAATCTTACCTGTGGAATTACTGTATTGTATTTTACATCATTTACATTATTTTGTATTTACATAATATTTACAGTATATATATTGTTTTACATGAATATTTACATTATTTTTTTGTATATTTATTGCTGCTTTTGTTTGCAGCGTCAAACCTCGCCTCTTTGATGGAATACATGAACAAACCAGAGGAAGAGTGTTTGACTTCACCCTTAGTAAAACGCTGATATTCAGAACGTAGCTGCACTGGTGGTGTAGTGTTCTACACAAAGGAGTACGTAAAGCAAGTTGGATTCAATGACTTGTAAGAACTTTTTAGGAAACTTAAACTAGATAAGTATTGGGGCATTATTCACGAAGGAAATTCTCTCTTGATTAGTCATATCTCACTTTCCCTTTCTTCTGATATCATGATGTCTATGCTGATAAATTTGGATAAATCTGTCCACGTGTATATAGGTAATGTTACCGTAAGGAAGTTGCGGGACTAGGTCATTCCTACTCGTGTGTGAGTTACAAATAGAATCGAAGGCGTATTACGAGATATGAGAAAGTACTGTATGACAGACAAGGTGGTTGTTTCCCATTTTATTCTATTCCCACAAGTGACTTATGTAATCAACACTTGTGTGAGGAAAGGGCACACTCAAATTTACCCTAGAAGTGGGAAGAAAAGAAGGTGAAGGATAAGATATAGGCTTAGTATTGTACCTCTTACAAACTACTCGATCCTTAAGTACATTAAGCACAGCTTGACTGGCTTTCAGTATCCAAACCCATGCATCCTAAGGAAGTTAAGAGTAGCCTGTGGGCCCGTTTGCATAGTTTTGCAATAAGCAAAATAAATCAATTTAGTTAAATGGTGGTGTTTAGACATGAGAATGGGCTTTACCACATGATACTTCAGATCGATGTTTTTGTCTATACGACCTCTAGATCTAGTATTCCCATGCTTATCCAAGAATAAATTTAGTTTATTAACTAGCTGAGGCATAGCAGTTATGGATCTAGGATCCTCCAAGTAACTTAATCCACAGGAAAAGCTTCTGCTTGTATTAAACCTACTAAATAATTAATAGCTGCCTCAGAGGGGTCACCATTCGATTTCTTAAATTTAAACAGGGCAGTAAAAGCATTTACTGTAACACCAAACAACTTACTATAGCTAGAAAATTTACATACATCAACCAGAGGTTCAGCCTTAGCAGGACCAAGCATTTTTGACACCAACTCACATTTAACCTTACAGGGAAAACATCCTAACTGGCCCTTAGGCCACTCCTGAGGGGGTGAAAATATCCAATGAGGACCTTGAGTCCACCAATTTAACTCATCCAAAAACACTCTAACTGGCCCTTAGGCCACTCCTGAGGGGGTGAAAATATCCAATGAGGACCTTGAGTCCACCAATTTAACTCATCCAAAAACACTGTAGCTGTACAAGGCTTAATCAAAAAGTCAACTTGATTATGAAGAGAAGGAAGGTAGGAAAAAGATACCTGACCATATTTACATTTTAGTTCATCAAGCAGCTGACTTAGGCTACTTCCTTAACCCTACCATTTATGAAAATATTATTTTCAGGAGGTTTTCTCCCGAGAATCCAGCTTAAAACTACTTGTTTGACTATAAATAATACAATGGAAATGAGTTCACAGCAAGAAATTTAACCTTTTCCAAAATATTGTCTTCAGACACTTCAGGGATAGTTGAGCAGCTAACAGCTCTAATGCAGGAAGAGTTCTCTCTTTTATAGGAGAGACTTTAACCTTAGAGAATAAAAGTGAGCAATTCTGCTCCTAAAAAACATAAATAATGCACCCATACTCTTCCTAAAGCCCTGTCCACATGATCGAGCATGCCCGACAGGCAAACGGTGATACCAGGCCACGATAGTGAAAATGAGGGTTGATGACTTCAGGAGCAGGAAAACTAAAGGCAGGGATCTGGCAACACTGTATGATGCTAGATCCCTGTCTGTGTTTTCCCGCTTCTGACGTCATTAACCCTCATTCTTACTAACTATTGTGGTCTGGTATCACTGTTTGCCCGTCGGGCATGCTCGATCGTGTGGACAGGGCTTTAGATGCATCAGCCAATATTTATAATTTGACTGGAAAGTCTACATTAAATGACTTCCTTTTAAAGGGGACACTACCTGCTTCTTCGAAACTTTTGCATAGTCTACGCCATTGAGCTAAGAGTTCACTATCTAAATCTTGATCCCAGTCAATTAATTTTTGGCAGATCTCTAGCGTTTCCCTTGCAACAACACTGGGCAAATATTCCAGTTGGGTCAAATAAAGAGGTTAAAGACGACCAAATCTGCCTTTTTGTTGAGGCATTCCTTATACAAATACCCAAACACATTAACCACTAGAGAAAGACAGTTTTCTTCCCATTTTATGCAAGAAAGAACTGACCTATCATCAGACATAAACCTTCAGAGATCATAACCTTATTTATGTAATCAATCGTATGACAAAGCTCATTAGCATTGTTGGTTGTAAATATCAAATTATCAACATAAGATTTATCTTTGAGTAAAGAGGATACCTCAATATAGGAGTTAACCATTGGATGGTGCTGAGCAATATAATTCAATATGAAAGGGGAATTCACAAAACCAAATATCATGGTATATACCTGTAGGGGACATATTTGTCGTTATTTTTTTTTTCTAAAATGGCAAAATCTGTTCCTGTCCTCATCAAGAGAGAGTCTAATTTGAAGGGAAGCCTTCATTGTGTCCGCAAGGATAACATAATCGTTGGTTCTAAAATAGATCAACAAAGATAACAGATTGTTCATCAAGTCAACGCCTTGAAAGGCAGCTTCATTAAGTGGAGCTTTTCCGGCCTTCAGAGAGCAATTAAACTCAGGCCTTATTTTTGTGGTGGATAACTCCTCCATCTTAATAACGGGTCAATGGAGAATAAGTATCTGACCCGGTACTCTCCTTTTGACTGGTTCTATGATACCTAATGCTCCTTGCTGGCCAAATACCTCTTCATATTTTCCAGAGATACCCTTACTTTCTAGCTTCTCAAACCCTTTTTTCGGCTACTGCTAGAGATACTTTTAAGTTAGAAGGAACTTTTTTAATCATATCTTCCTTCCAAGGTAGAGCAACATAATGATGCTTATCTTTAGAGGAAATGGACTCTTTAAATTTTTGTACTTGATAATTTTCATTCGCCAAATTATTCTCCTCACTAACTTGTATCCCTATCGACTCTAGACTAGAAATTATCTAAACCATACTCTACACTAGAGTCAGAGAAAATTTCTTACAGGAGATCAAATTGGTAACCAAGAGAATTGACTACAAAATTAACATCTAACCTCTCCTTTCCTAACTTCTTTGGGGGAATAAACTCTATTAGGCCTTCCTGGGGAGATTTAGGTTTAACCAATTTTTTCTCAACATTTGAGTTATGAAACGCCCAAGTTTCTACATATTCTTTGTTACCTTCATGACGATTAAATTTTAAAACTTTCTCTTCTGCACAAAACCTATGAGGATCATTTTCCACTGGTTTAGAACTAAAGGAAGAGTCAACCTTAAACAGATCTAAATTTCTCATAACTTTGTCTCTATAATCCTGCTCTTGCTGTAGTGGCATTAAATTCATACCATTTCCCACTGGAAATGGCCCTGCAGCTTTTATAATAGCATGTTAATTATTATCATCTATACTCTGAATGATACTTGTCAATTTAGGTACTTTAACAGTCAGACTGACCTCTTCCATAGCAAAAAATAAACACTATGTTCTGTGTCCATTGGGAAAGGTCAGATCTGCAACATAATTGAAACCCTCTTTTGCAGCTATAGGCATACCGAAGGAAGATACTAATCGGGACACAGGTGGACTAAAGCATTCACCTACTCTACTTTCTACAAACTCCTTATTAATTATACCAAATTGTGAACCCGTATCTAGCAAGAAGTAACACCTGGCAAAGATATAATTGGAACTAAAATCTCTGAGCCATTCGCCATATTTAATACTTTATTTTCAGAACGACTTGAGTTTTTGTTAAGGTAACACATGGCTGCATGGTGCTCAGCCTTGTTACAAAGAAAACATTTGTAAGACAGTGCTGCTTTTAAGCCTGGACACTCATTAGATTTATAATTGGCATTCAAACATCTAAATCACAATCCTAAAGCAGAAACCTTAGCTTTCCTAGCTTCTAAACTACTATAACTAGAACATTTAGATGACGAATGTCCAGCAGTTTGGCAAAATTTACATTTGTAATTTGGATCCTCTTAGGCCCCGTCCACACGAGCGATCTTTGCTCGGTAAACTTTGCCTCTTTGCGAGCTAAGCCTGTCGAACGCATTTAAGCTCTTGTCCAAACGACGGTGGTTGGGTAGTGAAAGACTGGCAGTGAGTGACTGACACAGGATCAAGTTGTGTGGGGCAGCATGGATCGCAGGACACGCAAAAAGAAAATCGCTCTGTCTATTGTTATAGCAATGTGTGCAAAGATCAAAGCAGAAAAGGATTTGGTGTAAAGAGTGGTTACGAAGAAGAGAAGACATTGGAAGTCACATGACAATATTGCGGGAACTGAAACATGGTCATGAGGCAGATTTCATCAACTATATGAGAATGGACCCTAACACTTTTTATAAAATCTTATCGAAAGTGGAACCATATATAATGAAAGAAGATACCAACATGAGGCAAAGTATTTCAACTGAAGCTCGACTGCATGCAACATTACTCTTTCTGTCAACAGGATGCAGCTACAGATCACTACAATACAGCACAAGGATTTCCAAGCTGAGTTTGAGTGCAATCATTCCAGAAACCTGCAAACAAATCTATGAAGTCCTGAGGGAAGACTACCTTAAGGTGAGACTTACCCATACGTTAAACATCAAATTCACACCAGTCGTATATCTGATAACAGTGCCGGATCTAGAAATCTCTCGTAGAGGTTGGGGTGTACTTTTGATTATCATTTATATATGTAACGTGCACACATACAGTACACATATAACAATAATTATAACAATAATTATATGTATGCACACACTCACACATAATGTACATCATATGCACATATATATCATATGTACTGAGAGAGAGAGAGAGAGAGAGAGAGAGAGAGAGAGAGAGAGAGAGAGAGAGAGAGAGAGAGATGTGAATGAATTATAATTGTTACATTGATTACAACAGATATATCTTACAAAAAAATTAACCGGTGAAGTTGCTTTTACAAATGCAAGTATTAAAAAGCAGCAGTATTAGTAGAAAAAGTGGTAAAACCAGTAGTAGTAGTAGTAGTAGTAGTAGTAGTAGTAGTAGTAGTAGTTGAAGAAAACATTAACCAAGGAAATTTTGCTCCTAACTAATGATTTATTGAAACAAAACAATGTTCTAGTATTCATTTCCAAGTGGGGGGGGGGGCGGGTTGCACATTACCAAGTGGCCTCCTTAAATCATTCACTGTCTGATAAGTTATCTTAGCTCAGATCGATGTCATAAAAATCATAGGTAATGGCGCGGAGTGTGTGCGTTTTGCTTATTGCGAAAGGATCAATTTATTTTTGCCATTAACTTGTTACACGATTACGTCATCAGGAGACACTATGTATTTAGCCTGCGTAATCAGTATATAGTAATGGTGCATGTATGCATAATGCAGAACTGCATCATTAAATGCATTAAAATACTCCCCTTGATTTATTTATGAACGGATTATGCATATACTGAAACAAATCGAGTTTAAAAGAAAATAACTTTCACTTAAGGAGTAACTTAATAACTAATCGTAGATGGACCCAGAGAAGGATAATGAACGGGATATCATAATTTTTCAAACAAACTATATTTACGAACGTAACCAATTTTATTGTCTTTATACATGTCAACATGTACAATATGCACAATGCTAAATATGAATAAGTAAATAGTCAAAATAATTCAAACATATTATCTTTAGACATGTTTCGTTCATGCAATTACATTTACCACTTGTGAATTGGGATATGGCCTATCTATGAACACATTTGTATCTAACAACTCACCCTACAATCTTAGTTGACGCAGAAATCTTGCCTAATTTACCTAAAAACAGGATGTCATTACTAAGTTTTTGTGCATAAATTCTGTTCTCCCCAGACATTTGTCTGAGGTCATTAGCAATTACAACACCTAAAGCAATACACTCATCATTATTAATCATATCCTCGGATGATGTTAGTGTTTTCAGCTGATGGAGAGCTTCCTGTAATACATCATCAGGGGCACAAGGCGTTTTGGTTGCTCGCTTTCTGATCGTTGAAGAAGGGGCAGTTGCAAGTTTTCCTCTCGTTACCGATATAGTTGTGGCCTTGCGTTCCTGGCTATTCACATTAGCGGATGGAGTTGAGGAAATAGTGTCGGTCATACCAGAGACTGTTGGAATGTCTGATGGCGAAGCAACTGGTGATCTTGGAGTAACAGATGGTTCGTCAATTTCCAACAGAAGTGGATCATTGAATATCTGAAATACACGTGCATTGATTAGTTTTATTTGGTTGAATTTTTCGTGTGTGTGTACATATTCTTAAAAGGCTTGATACTATTGGTAACCAAGAAGCACACTTGACATTGTGTATATATTGGCAACCTCCACATTTAATTGTTCAGTGTGGTTCGGTCTGATAAAATAACACCAGTTTCCAAAGGGATATAATTTACCAGGCCATTTGAAAATTATATTAGAGTAATAACGAAATGCGTGGTGGGATTCATTACAATTAACCAATATTCAAATACTGAGTTATAGTATTACAAATAAGGAAAGACTTATTGATGATAGTTACAATAACACCCACCACAGTATTTCATGAGGAGAGAGAGAGAGAGAGAGAGAGAGAGAGAGAGAGAGAGAGAGAGAGAGAGAGAGAGAGAGAGAGAGAGAGAGAGAGAATACTTAATGGAGCATCCAAATATAACGTCATATTGCTTAAGTGTATTTATGCGCTGTTTTTGTATTTGCAGACGCCTTCAACACCAGAGGAATGGAAAAATGTGAGCAACGATTTTTGGAGAATGTGGAATTTCCCAAACTGCCTTGGAGCCATTGACGGCAAACATATTGTAATACGGCAGCCGCCTGGTAGTGGGTCCTATTTCTATAACTACAAAGGCACTTACAGTATCATTCTTATGGCTATATGTGATGCTAATTCAAATTTCATCTATGTAGATGTTGGTGTAAATGGACGGGTGTCTGACGGAGGTGTGTGGGCGAACACCAGTATCAGTCAGAGTATTGTCAATCACACTGCCGGATTGCCAGAGGATACCAAGCTACCTGGGAGCGATAAAACCTTGCCATTTGTCTTTTTAGTAGACGATGCTTTTCCTTTGCAACGTCATATAATGAAGCCATATCCATACCAGAAACAAACTACAAGCGAAAGGATATTTTCATATCGACTCTCCAGAGAACGACGTACCGTGGAAAATGGATTTGGAATGCTTGCAAATAGATTCCGAGTGTTCCTTGCACCAATCACTTTACCCCCGGAAAAAGTTGACATAATGGTACTTGCATGTACTGCTCTCCACAACTTTTTACGGAAAGATGAAATAAACCAGTATTCACAGCCCGAGGGGTGCTTGGAAACCGAGTGTCTCTCTGATGGGATCGTTGCACCAGGGGAGTGGCGACAAACGAGTGCAGATTTGTTAGGACTTCAGGTGGTGGGGCGTAATGCCAGCATTGAGGGAAAGGTGGTGCGAGAAAAGTATATGGAGTATTTTCAGGGTGAAGGAGCAGTGTCTTGGCAAAACAAATTTCTTAATGACAGCGGAAATGTTTCTTATAATGTTTGAAATATAAGTGGGGTAGTAAATATATGGGTATTGACTATGCAACAATTCATTGCATAAATGTATAATGGGAATAAACAGGGTTGACAAAAACATTGTTGTTTCTTTAATAAAAAAAACCATGTATTTGATTTTTCTGGTTTTAAACGGTTTTTATGGGTATTTTTCAACTTTCAATGTTTGTGTTGTCCCAGGAAGCTAGTTTTTTTATTAACTCTTTGTCTTTCCCGGAACCATATTGCTTTGAAAGCATTTGAAGATAAGTATAGTACAGGTTTGGATAGCAGATTAATAAGGTAACATGCTCATGAGCATCTAAATAATGATATGGCAAACTAGCAACTGTTAAAACACTTCCAAGCTCAAGCTACCAGCCTGCCTGGTAACTTGGCATTTAAAAGCAATAACTAAATAAATAAATCAAAGAGCGAGAAAGAGATACTATACATACCTCATGGTCTGATAATTCCGCAAATGATGTCTACTTACTACTGTCGAGGTTTGACAGTGATGAACGTACTGTATCACCGGAATTTAAAAATGATAAGGCGTTGAAGCACCATAATTTTGGTGTGTACTGCTCTTCGCTTCCAGCTCCTGATTTTTTTCCATACTTACTTTCCGCATTTCCTTCCGATGTTGATTTCGAAGCAGAGCTAGTTTATGCTTAACCTCTACTTCATTCATGTTTGCAACATATTGCTTTAGATGTGCAGTGATTTCTTTAATTGCTGCAGTTCGTGCCTCACTGTCTTTGTACACTTCCTTTCGTACATCCCACAGACATGGGTGTTGTCGATACAACTCTATTAGGTTCAGAGTTAATTGTCGAGACCAGTGTTCCTTGGACATGTCTGCTGGTTGAAGGTGGAAGGCGAGAACTGACAGATCGTGGGCCGTGGCCGTCTAGGGTACTGCAGGTGTGACAGGAACTCCACTGTCCCGTGACGTAATTTTTCTGCTATTCTATACTGTTTACGTGAAGTGAATATAGTTGTTTGTAAAAGGATAAGGGCAAGGTGTAATTTATATACTTAAATTATATTGAGGCACAGACATATTTGTGTATGAAGACGTTTGAGAAAGTCAACAAGTAGATAAAGCACGTAGCAACAAATAACCCTGAAACATTCATCGTCAACGAAATTATAACAATATCAGGAAAAAACGTAAACAAAATAGTAAGCAGCACAGATATTTTAAGGAAATGAGTTCAATAAATAATATAAAACTAAGAAAGATAATTTATTATTAAGATATATGTAATAATACAGTACACTGCATAAGTTGCAATTTAGAGCTTTTATTTAATTTCTTTGTTTATAAGATTTACCTTAATTAGGAGTATTGGTAATTTATAAGCAGTGCATATATATATATATATATATATATATATATATATATATATATATATATATATATATATATATATATATATATATGAGTGAGTGTATGTATGTATGTCTGCATATATATATATATATATATATATATATATATATATATATATATATATATATATATATGAGTGAGTGTATGTATGTATGTCTGCATATATATATATATATATATATATATATATATATATATATATATATATATATATATATATATATATATATGAGTGAGTGTATGTATGTATGTCTGCATATATATATATATATATATATATATATATATATATATATATATATATATATATATATATATATATATATATATATATATGATATATATTATATATATAATATATATTATATATATAATATATATTATATATATATAATATATATATATAATATATATTATATATATATATATATATATATATATATATATATATATATATATATATATATATATATATAATATACATATTATATATATATAATATATATATATATATATATATATATATATATATATATAATATACATATTATATATATATAAAATATATATATATATATATATATATATATATATATATATATATATATATATATATATATGCAAATGCAGATGTATATATTCGAAAGTGACGGCATGTCATTAGTGTGACAGTTTTATCCCTTTATTGGAAGACTAATTTCCGTCAGGGAAAACCCTTGCCAGGCAAAGCCTTGATACTTCGCTAAACACCAGGGAAGCCCTGTGCGAAGCTTTGCTCGCGGTTTCTCCATTTCTGACGTCACACCGAGCAAAGCTTACCAAGCAGTGCTCGCTCGTGTGGACGGGGCCTACTAGTGTCATTAGGTTTAGATTTAAAAGGATTATTCAAAGTATCATTCTGAGTTTTGGGTTTATCCCCTTTGTCCTTGAAACCTATCTTCAACCTCATTATAATGCTCTTATATTTATCAATTAACTGATAGAAATTAGGGTAATTAGTGTTTAATTCCCTTGATACTTCAATAAGGAAATTGCAAGGTAATTTATTATCAACCACCTTACTAAGTAGAATAAGTCCGTCAGAATTATTTGCAGTAAAGTCTATTCCCACACCCTTTAAATTCTGAACCTTGTTGCTAATTAACGTAACAAGAGAGACTAATTCATTTAACTGGGTGATATCAGGTGCGCAAAGTATAGAATTCAACGTCTTATCTATATTTGAGTCATTATCCAAAAGAATGGCTGCAGAGTAATAGTATAGAGAAGTATGAAAAATATAGAGAGAAAAAGGTGGAAGTAAAGCGCAAGGTACGTGAGGCAAAGAGGGCAGCTGACCTGAGGTGGGGTCAGGGATTGGGTCAGTCATATGAAGAGAATAAGAAGAAGTTTTGGAAAGAAGTGAAGAGAGTAAGGAAGGCTGGCGCAAGAATTGAAGAGACAGTGAAAGATGGAAATGGAAGGTTGTTAAAAGGAGAGGAGGCAAGGAAAAGGTGGGCGGAATATTTTGAAAGTTTGCTGAATGTTGAGGATAATAGGGAGGCAAATATAACTGCTGTTCCAGGTGTTGAGGTGCCAGTGATGGGAGATGAGAATGAGAGAGAGATAACAATAGAGGAAGTGAGGAGAGCACTAGATGAAACGAGAGTAGGAAAAGCATCTGGTATGGACGGTGTGAAAGCTGAGATGTTGAAGGAAGGGGGTGTGACTGTACTTGAATGGTTGGTGAGATTGTTTAATATGTGTTTTGTGTTGTCAATGGTACCAGTAGATTGGGTTTGTGCATGTATTGTACCACTATATAAGGGTAAGGGAGATGTGCATGAGTGTTGTAATTCAAGAGGTATTAGTTTGTTGAGTGTAGTTGGAAAAGTGTATGGTAGAGTACTGATTAATAGGATTAAGGATAAAACAGAGAATGCAATCTTGGAAGTACAGGGTGGTTTTAGAAGAGGTAGGGGTTGTATGAATCAGATTTTTACAGTTAGGCAGATATGCGAGAAATATTTAGCAAAAGGTAAGGAGGTGTATGTTGCGTTTATGGATCTGGAGAAAGCATATGATAGAGTTGATAGGGAAGCAATGTGGGATGTGATGAGGTTATATGGAGTTGGTGGAAGGTTGTTGCAAGCAGTGAAAAGTTTATACAAAGGTAGTAAAGCATGTGTTAGAATAGGAAATGAAGTGAGTGA
This sequence comes from Palaemon carinicauda, assembly GCF_036898095.1. Lineage (NCBI taxonomy): Eukaryota > Metazoa > Arthropoda > Malacostraca > Decapoda > Palaemonidae > Palaemon > Palaemon carinicauda. The sequence goes on from NW_027169281.1 coordinate 174,090, forward strand.
TTGGTTTCCGGTGAGAGTGGGGCTGAGACAGGGATGTGTGATGTCGCCGTGGTTGTTTAACTTGTATGTTGATGGAGTGGTGAGAGAGGTGAATGCTCGAGTGCTTGGACGAGGATTAAAACTGGTAGGCGAGAATGACCATGAATGGGAGGTAAATCAGTTGCTGTTTGCGGATGATACTGTACTGGTAGCAGACACAGAAGAGAAGCTTGACCGACTAGTGACAGAATTTGGAAGGGTGTGTGAGAGAAGGAAGTTGAGAGTTAATGTGGGTAAGAGTAAGGTTATGAGATGTACGAGAAGGGAAGGTGGTGCAAGGTTGAATGTCATGTTGAATGGAGAGTTACTTGAGGAGGTGGATCAGTTTAATTACTTGGGGTCTGTTGTTGCAGCAAATGGTGGAGTGGAAGCAGATGTACGTCAGAGAGTGAATGAAGGTTGCAAAGTTTTGGGGGCAGTTAAGGGAGTAGTAAAAAATAGAGGGTTGGGCATGAATGTAAAGAGAGTTCTATATGAGAAAGTGATTGTACCAACTGTGATGTATGGATCGGAGTCGTGGGGAATGAAAGTGATGGAGAGACAGAAATTGAATGTGTTTGAGATGAAGTGTCTGAGAAGTATGGCTGGTGTATCTCGAGTAGATAGGGTTAGGAACGAAGTGGTGAGAGAGAGAACGGGTGTAAGAAATGAGTTAGCGGCTAGAGTGGATATGAATGTGTTGAGGTGGTTTGGCCATGTTGAGAGAATGGAAAATGGTTGTCTGCTAAAGAAGGTGATGAATGCAAGAGTTGAGGGGAGAAGTACAAGAGGAAGGCCGAGGTTTGGGTGGATGGATGGTGTGAAGAAAGCTCTGGGTGATAGGAGGATAGATGTGAGAGAGGCAAGAGAGCGTGCTAGAAATAGGAATGAATGGCGAGCGATTGTGACGCAGTTCCAGTAGGCCCTGCTGCTTCCTCCGGGGCCTTAGATGACCGCGGAGGTAGCAGCAGTAGGGGAGTCAGCATTATGAAGCTTCATCTGTGGTGGAAATGTGGGAGGTTGGGCTGTGGCACCCTAGCAGTACCAGCTGAACTCGGTTGAGTCCCTGATTAGGCTGAAGGAACATAGAGAGTAGAGGTCCCCTTTTTGTTTTGTTTCATTGTTGGTGTCGGCTACCCCCCAAAATTGGGGGAAGTGCCTTGGTATATAGATAGATAGATTATCCAAAAGCTAGTATCCAACTAATCTAAAGCTCTCTGATAACTATCATCCCTCAACAGACAAGTAACCTTTTAAAAAGATAAGCTTTTGTGCTCCAGTAAGATTAGGCATGCCAGCAAAACCATTACAAAAACTTTTTGAAATTGTAATAAGCAAAAGCGGTTTCAAGATTTTTTGTAAAAGTTTTGGAGCTAAATTGGGGACAAAGGTAATTTAACAATTTTGCCTACGGGATTCGAATTTTGGACCCAAGTCCTTTTAGCATCCAATTCATCCCTTTTTTTCTTCAAAGGCAGACAATCTCAGGCTCATATCTAAATGATAAGTCCTAGCAGAAGACAATTCATCATCAATTTCCGAATTGATAATTTCTATCTCGTTCAATTTCTCAGATAAACCAGAGGTAAATATTTATCATACTGGTTTGTTCCAGATTAAAGGAACTTTAAATTTATTAAGCCAATTCTAAATATAACCAGCAAACCTGATTTAAGAACCTAACCAACAAATAACAGAGTTGAAAGCCCACAACCTAAAGGGAACCTTTAAATAAGGCCAGACATTATAAGTATCTATTGACAAACTTACCAAGTAACATTGGATATATATATTTATAGGGTAATCAGGCAAATGCCCTTACAGCAGACATTAGCCTCGGTATAATTATTAGGCTTCAACTCAACCAAAATTTACAAAATTAATCACCGAATGTCTACAAAAATATAAGCACTAACGTTTAAAATCATACAAGGACTAACAAACACTGTCCCACCCAAACAAAAGTAAACAATCTACCTAAATAATCCAGTTCGCCAGATCAAAACTAACACGAAAACAGTAAGATTATAAATTAAATTACAAATTGAACTGATATTAAAGACGAGATAAACAATTAGGACCAAACAAATATAGGCCTACCGACAATAATATGAACTTATCGAGTTTAAGCTTCCGCATGATAAACAAAACAACGAACAATCTCGACGACAATGACCCAGCCCTATAATCATAACGAGCCAAAAATAATAAAGGCACAAATTCATCGAAGCCTTAACGACCTTCAAGCAAATTGACAAGACAGGTCACGCATAAGCAATCGAACACGTTAGTCTTAAATTATCGAAAATATTGCAATTATATAATAATGCCGCGCATTCCAATGGTGTACTGTACACTTATTATTCAAGGCAATGCCACTGCCTTACCTGTATAAAACCTTTGGCTAGAACCTTTTTAATTTAAGGTTCGAGAATTTTAGTTCCTTTCTTCATTCTCACTTTGTATTTCTTCTTCGGTCACCAATTGTTGACTCGTTACTGCGACGGATTCCAGACGTCATCTCGGACCAGTTAGGCAAATAAAAGTAAAGGTAAAGGTGCCTGGTTTCAGTTCCAGTTTCATCAAAATAGATACTCACCAGAACGTCAGCCGGGTAAGCCTAAGCCGCCACTGTGGTGCCCAACCGCAGCAGTGACCTCCCAGTATACAGTTTAAATTCATGGTCCCGGTGTAAAGGTTTCAAGTTACCCCCAGTTTCAAATTACCCCCCGGTAACTTGAAACCAGTTTCAGATTACCGGGGGGGGGGGGGTAGTTTGAAACCGGTTTCAAGTTACCCACTGTTTTCAAGTTACCCCCTCATCAGAATGATAAATAATTCATGTGACATCGCAAATATGTATCATACATTTATTGCTGGCTTCGCAGCAGTAGGAAAAGTAGTTTAATTTTGTATTTAAGACCAAAAATATTGTATTAGTGAATTATATGACACGTTGAAAGTCACAGACTGTAATTTAAGGTTTTGTGATAAAGGCGAGGTAAAATTTTATTTTATTTCAGTGTTCGTGTGATTGTCGATATTTTCGTATTTAAGACCTAACGTGTCATATAATTAACTAATCCACGATATTTGAAGTTACAGACTGTCATTTAAGGTTTAGTGATAACGGTGAGGTAAAACTTCATTTTATATCAGTGTGCACGTGATTGTCGAGATTTTTTTTTCTCCTTTTTTTTTTTTTTTATCTCCAGTAGGTTCCATTCATGTGCTTTAGGTGCATGAGCTTCGGGCGGCAATATGCCTGGAGTAATTGACACAAAAAACATTCAGAATAAATGGTGTTGATTATTTTATTATTTATACAAATGCATATATATATAAATGCATATATATATATATATATATATATATATATATATATATATATAT